>NC_037685.1:5519623-5623054 GCF_003255815.1 Theropithecus gelada | reverse complement strand
TTTTTTTTTTTTTTTTTTTTTTTTTTTTGCTTGGGATTGCTTTGACTATTCAGGCTATTTTTGGTTCTATATGGATTTTCAACAGATGTCTTTTAAAAAGGATATGTTTTTTCATACTTCTGTGAAAAGGGATGTTGGCATTTTGATAGGGATTGCACTGAATCCATAGATTGCTTTGGGCAGTATGGTCATTTTGACAATATTAATTCTTCCAATCTACGAACATGGGATGTTTTTCCATTTGTGTAATTTATGACTTTTTTTAAATCAGTGTTTGGTAGTTTTTCTTGTAAAGATCTTTCAACTCCTTGGTAAAATATATTCATAGGTATTTTTTGTAGCTATTGTAAATGGGATTAACTTCTTGTTTTGGTGCTTGATTGAATATTTATTGTGTAGAAATGCTACTGATTTTTGTGTATTGATTTCTGTCTCAAAGTTTTAAAGAAAAAATGTTTTTTTAAAGAAGAGAGGCAAAAAAAAATTAAAAAAACAGACTCTCTGGATACTATAGATAGAGTTAACATTTCCTTCATATCCTTTTATGATCTGCCTATTTTTCTTATTTCACATAAGCAATCCCTATTTTGAAATTAATATGTATTATAGCCATCTACATTTCTATGATTTGATTAGGCATTTATATAACATTTGGTTTTAAAAATTTGTCATATGACATTTTCATTTTAAATCAAAATAGGTGTCACTGCAGCTGAACACTGATTTGTTCAATAAAGTTTGATGAGCATTTTAGCTCAATTTTCTGGTTATGTTTAAAGATAACAAAAAATAAGCAAAAAAAGAAAGTACATAGAAAACATTAAAGAAAAGGCTGTGGGTATAGGCTCAAGATTTCCTTATCTGGGCCAGAATAAATTTCAGGATACTAAATGATTAGAACAATTTTTCAGAAAGAATAAGAATCTGTACTGTGGGTCTCTTAAAATATAAATTTTATTAGTTTCTAGATGTAAGTATAAAGATACGTGCTTTGATGAAAGAATGACTGGAGGTGTTCTAAGAGCTCTTTTCTTATCTTCTTATGGATAGAAGATTGTTCCTGTGTCTGAGAAAATATTTTGGAATCAGAACCTGTTCAATATGGGTGTAATTGCTAAACTGACTCCACTGAGGAAAACACTTTCTGAGGAAGTACTCATTTCATCCTCTCTAGTCCTCTCAATTTTGACAACAGCACAAACAGTTGCATGATTCCAGAGAGAGAGCAGGAGAAGAAAGCCATGAGTGTATAGCGTCCTTGAAAGCCAATACATAAATGAAACAAGAGGTAGTACTCAGTTGTGTTGCATTAGATAAGAACTGAGAATTGCCATTTGAATTAGTAATGTGTAAATCATAGGTGATTGTAGTAGCGCCATTTCAGTGGAATGGGCGTGCTTGAAACCTAATACATGCGGATCTCTAAAAAAATGGATAGAGAGAAGTTGAAGACACTAAGTTTAGACTATTATTTAAAGTAGATTCATTTCTGCAAATATGAATTTCTTTTGAATTATTAAACAAATGTTCTGTTTTAGAATTCTTCATGAAAAGAATCTTTAGTTTATTAAAATAGGTAGGAATAACATTTTCAGTGGGAGTTTTTAAATAAGTGGAAGTGTTATTTAATGAAACCTATAGCACAAAAGCACAAAACTATTGCCTCTATAATGACTGCAAAACTTTTATGAAAGTGCTATTGATTTTTAGTAAAAAACTTTGATTTTGTAAGAAAGTAGGGGTAGTAATAGAATCATAAATAATATTAAACATTGCTACCGCATTACAGTTGAGTGGAAAATGTAAAGAACCCTCTTTTTAGCAAAGAAAACAGCTGTGTTTTTCATAAAAATATCTTTCATAAAACTTTGTTGTTTTTACTACTGTTGATTATTTTTCTCTTAATATGGCTAGAAGTTCTTTTTCGAAAATTTGTATCAAAAATGAAAGAGTAAAAATACCTGATTATGTGAAAACTTTGAGCCAGTATTTCTATAGGTAGTGAATGGTAATTTTCCCAGGAACTATAATGGATGTTTTGGAGTGGCAAGATTTATCCACATATTACAATACAGACTTTCAGTCATAGGTGATGAAAAATAAAGAACTGGTTTAAAGTATAAAACAAATGTATTTTCAGTGATTTTCATTGAATATGATTGTTATTATTGAACTTTAGACTTCTCAAGTTTGACTTACATATGTACCCCCCAATATAAATCTGATTTAGCAAATCCATCTTACCCATAATTCAATATGCAGTCATTTATATTAAATTTGGCAAACAGTAAAATTGTTGGGTTGGATGAACCTTGAGAGGTTTTTTTTTTTTTTTTTTTTTGAGACAGAGTCTCATTCTGTCACCCAGTCTGGAGTGCAGTGGTGTAATCTCGGCTCACTGCAACCTCAACCTCCTGAGTTCAAGCTATTCTTGTGCCTCAGACTCCCAAGTAGCTGGGATTACAGGCATGCACCACCACACCCGGTTAATTTTTATATTTTCATTAGACGGGGTTTTGCTGTGTTGACCAGGCTGGTCTCAAACTCCTGACCACAGGTGATCCGCCCACTTCAACCTCCCAAAGTGCTGGGATTACAGGCGTGAACCATTGCACCAAGCTGAGACTTCTAAAATAAATATTATTTTTAGAAAATGTTGCAACTCTTCCGGAAGTAGAAATTTGTTAGGAAGGATTCATAGTGATTAAATTTTTTCCCATAAGAATTTATTTTCTTAAAAGTTTGGCTATTTATAATAGTTAATCTCAAAATATTGTTTACGGTGTTACTTTTTTCTTTTATTTTGCTCTGAGTTATATATTTATAATTTGCAGAGGAAATTTACTTCATAAGACTCAATTTTAAAAAATAAGGAAAGAACAGTAAGTTAAAAATTTTCCTTTGATGCCATTCACTGTTCCAAAAACAAGAGCTGCTCTAGAATGAAACACAGGAGAGGCTTAGGGGTGAGATCTTTTAGGGATGGAAGGACTTAACTGGGCATCACAATGATATTGCAAATGCACTCATTTTGTTATGTTGCATATTTTCTTGGAAAAGTTGGAAGAAAAAGAATGACCTTTAAAGCTCACTCTTGGCACTGTTGGCCTTTATATGAAGTCCAATTCTACAACATCTTGTTATATGTTGTACTATTGAATTTAATGCACTGACAGGTTCTATTTCTTCTGAAATCAATCCTTACATTCTTCATGTTTGAACTACTATCAAATTACTCATGGCTCACGAGAATTCGTGTCTTCTGGCCTTTGCATATGCAGTTCCTTCTGTCACAAATGTGTGCTAACCATGATTCCCTCATCAGTCCATCTCTTGAGACTCTCTATTCATGTGTCTAACCTGGGAGTCTATGCATACTCTTCTCTGTCCCTTAGCAGTCTGCAGGTGGCATGTTCACGCATCATGGTGGTTATGTATTTTCATGTATTGTTTCAGGGCTAATGTGAGAGTATTACAGATATTAAACGCCATATCTTGATGATCCAGTACAATCTTGACACATAACATGCACTCAGTAAATGTCTGATTATCAAACAAACAAACAGAATAGAATGAGTGAATGAATGAGTAATAGGTGAACCCATTAAGGGAGATATGGCACAGTAGAAATTGCCCAAAATAGAATGAAATGAACACTTGTCCTGTTTTTACAGGGCAAATCCTTGAGCAAATGGCAATGAATATATCTGAACCTGTGTCTTCATAATCTGTTAAAGGATGGACTATATTTTCTACCAGTCTACAGAGGTTCCTTGTAGATAATACATAAGATTTTGTATTTAAAGCAAAAACTATTATACAAATATAGGATGTTTTTCAGACTCAGACACTTTTATGATATATCCATGGGGTGGGGGGAAACCCAATATATGATGGGTTAAATTTTAACGAGGAAGAAAAAATTCTGTGGAGGAAGATATCAGATTGAAATAGGAGTGAGGCCAAAATTTAATGTAGCTTCCTGAGTGCTAGACAAGGAAATTTTTACCTTAACCCAAGGATTCTAAACTCTGGCTACACATTAGAATTGCCTGAATATTTTAAAAATATTTATATCTGAGCTTCAATTTAACTGATGTGAGGTGGGGCTCAGTCATTGACATTTTTAAAAATCTCCCCAGGTGATTCTAATATATAGTCAGGGTGAGACTCACTGCCGGGCCAGAGAAATTTAGGAAATGTTTCTTAGGAAAAAAACTGTGTAATACATGAAATCTTTTAAAAAGATTAATCAGCATGAATAGATATGTGGAGAGGCTAGGGATAGGATTTGAATGATTAAAATGTCTATGGACATCACAAATGAAAATAACTGTTTTAAGGTCTATGCTCTTTTTTTTTTTTTTTTTTTTTTTTTTTTTTTGGTATGCCAAAAAAGCTGCTGTGGAGAGGAAAGGCCTTTGTTGCTAACAGTGAATTTGTTCAGACAAACTTAGGAACATTCAAATAATTAATATTGCAAGGGAACATTTTACAAATTACACATGAAAGTTACTTAAAAACAGGTTAAAATGGCAGTCAACATTTGTTGAATAACGCATGAAGAGAGTTGCTAGAGGAGGTAAGTTTTGAATAGGGTTAAAATTAAATTGTAAAGAGAGAACAGATACAAAATAATTTTTCATGCTAAAAGGCTTATAGTGATGGGTATATGAATTTAAAGTTATGCCTTCTTCATTGCCACATCGCTATTTATTTTAAACAAATAAAAATAAATGAGATAATTGATATCTTCAAAATGTAATGACAGTGCTTTAACATATATTTAAATATATAAAATGATGGTCTTGAAATGAAAATAGAGTGAACACAATATATTAAAATTCTAAAACACATTTGCTTTTTAAAATGTCTAACAGTAATTTTCTAACAGATTTTTCTTTGAGCTAGTAAAATTCTAAAACACATTTGCTTTTAAAAATGTCTAACAGTAATTTTCTAACAGATTTTTCTTTAAGCTAGTAAAGGTAGCATTTAATCAATGAATAGGAAACATGGCATACTAGTTTTGAAAAGAATAGTCTCTTTGCTCATAATGTTATGAAATCTATGCATATATTATAGTTTTATTTAAGAAGAAAGGTTATATATAATGATGAACCTTTTCTGGAGGCACAACAATATATTTTTATCAAAGTAGAAACCTTAAAACCTACAAAGTTATGTTTAATAAATGGCCAAACAGCAATACTTACAAATATTGCTTTCCTTGAGTCTAATTAAAGATTTAGAAAAGAAGTAAGAAAACAGGAAGTGGAAAATGTCTTCTTTTCACATGAAAAATTGTGTGAGGGATATGGAAAAACTGTCATTTTAATATGTTCACAGAGAAAGGCCAAGCCATAATGTAATGTCTTATGTTCTATAATTCATATCAATTTCCAGGCAAATTATTTTAGATAACCTGTTTTTTAAAAGTGCTGTCTATTTAGTACAGAAATAAGTCAATTAGTATTTTAAGACCCTAAACTTCTGCTTTTTCAGTTTTATCTGTTTCAAATGTATCACTTAAAAGGCAGTTCATGTGGTAGATAAGGATATGGGGAATGGTTCCAGAAAGGCTATGCAACAACATAACTTCATGGGGGGAGGAATTATGCTTCAGTCTCCTCTTCTGTAAATGGAGGTAGTTAATAATATCTATGTCACAGGCCAGTATGTGTGTAATATATATCAAACTCTTAAATAATATCTCACCCAAATAGCACCATATAAGCTTTAGCTACTGAAGTCATAAATATAATAAATAAATATTGCCTAGAAAAAGTAAATGTAAAATTACTGAATCTTATATTTCTCTAGTTTTAGTAAAAACATTTTAACAATTTGTTTATCCGGGGACAATTAAAAAATCTTTGTGGTAAAGACTCAATCTTAATGCATGTATCTCTTGGTGTGGACCCTTGTTAGCTCAAGTGGTATTCCATTATTAGGCTCATAGCAAACAGCCATGTCTCTCAATGGACACTCTAAATGTGGAGTAGTTTGTCACAATTATTTGGTAATCTCTTTCAGTGTAACTCACACAGCAAAAGTGACAATATTCCTGTCACTCCTCAGAAATGTCCCAGCTCCGCGGGTTTCCACATTCAGGAGAATGAAGAAAGCCATTATGAGGTATGCCATATATCTATAGAGACCATGTTAGTACTGATAAATTTTCATTGTCTTCATAATTTTAAATACTCTATCTTAACTAGTATTATTTTCTCTGCCCACTTCTTCTGTGGTCACATTTTTATGCTAATGCTTTTGAAAATAATTTTAAGTAAATAATTTTAGAACAAAAATCCAGGAATATATATATATAAAATATATATATATTATATATATTAAATATATATATATAATATATATATATAAAATTTTTCTGTTGAGTAAAGGTCCAACTCTTAAACATAATGTTAGTAACATGGAATGAAAAGTACTGATTTTTACCTATTAAAGAAAGTAATGAGCAACTTTCTTTCAAAGCTAGATGTTCGGGATTGATTCGTATTTATTAATTGAACTGAAAGAAAAGCACACCTATTTTGAAAGATTGATTCGATTCATCTCCCATACTCAGGAAAATGAGAAAGACATTGCTGCTTAATATGACTGGTTAAATTTGAATTTTAATGAAGCTTTTCCTTTTTTTTTTTTTTTACTACTTTTTATCAGTTTGATCTTTTATTTCCCTGTGTTTTTGAACTTAAAAGCCATTACTTTCTTTTTTTAAAAAAGTTAGTTCATCCACGTTAAAAGGTAGAAGATCCATAGTTGTTTTTATCTTTTTCTTTTATGTTGGAAGTGCATTTCTAGTGCCAGTTATTCCACTATGGCTGGGTATAGAAATCTATTATCTTTCATGTATTTTTTTTCAAGTCGTGGTAAAAAACACATGACAGAATTTACTATCTGAACTATTTTTAAGTGTAGAGTTCAGTCGCGTTAACTATTTTTGCATTGTTGTGAAATGGAAGAAGAGTCTCATTTTTAAAGAATTATGTTTTAATAGTTAACGAGTATTAAAACATACGTACTGTTTCACGTATTTTTTTTTCAGCTGTAACATGTAGATTGTAGAAAGAGAGGTAATGTATGTGTGTGCGTGTGTGTGTGCCTGTGTGTGCGTGTGTGTGTGTGCCTGTGTGTGCGTGTGTGTGTGTGCCTGTGTGTGTATTCTCTTTTCTTACAGAACGTAGCTCCCCTCTATTCCCTTAAAACCTTTTCTTAATCATTTTAGTAAAAAAAAAAAAAAAAAATTGTAATAATTATTGCTTTTACCATCTAAAGGAATCTATTATTTTCAAAAATCCCACTGGTAATGTATATTGAAGAAACTGCTTTGATTAACAGAGACTTAATATAGAAAGCAACTTCTTTTTGGATAAAACATTAGTGGAGGTTGGAAGAGGATTGAATAATATTTTGAACAACTCTATCCCCTAATTTTCCTTCGCATATTTTTATTCTATTTATTTTACTTTGTGTGGGTCTGAATACTTATAAATGTGTTTCTAAACTTCAGTATATATACTTTTTAATATTTTTCTTTCTTTTTTTATCCAAAACCTAAATCACTTGAACATTGAGCGAAGAACCATAGTTTTTAAGCCTTTGATTTTTCCTCTTCACTGTGTACATTTTAACTATCTAAGACAATAAAATTGTTCCCATTAATTACCAACAATAACACAATAGTTCTAATTGGATGGCAGAGAACTTTCTTTTTTCATAAGTGAAGATTAAAATAAATAGTACGAAACCCTCCCAGGATGTTGTGAAAATCATTAAGATCCAAGTAGATTTCAGATTTCTAAGAATTATATTTATTTTTATAACATTTTATGTTTGTGTTTATTGACTTAACCATACTCCTCAGAAACCATCTTCCTCAGAAAATCCCCTTGATTACCAAAAGTGGTGAGATGATTTATTGAAGATTTCATTATTTTTTGTAGAGAATTTAAATGAGATATAATTCAAATAATTTTCTATAAATCATACTTTTTTCTCCCTTAGATATTTTATAAGGTCCAAAGCACAAGAAGACAGTTTGTACAGGGTTTGACTAAAAGTCTAGAGAATTTGAAGGAAAAAAATGACATCTAGAATTATGATGTTTATTTATATTATTAGACCATTTGTCAAAGAACCGTGAAAATAAATCTACTATGGTTCATTTATAAACAAAGAAGGCAAAATATTTCTATTAATCTTTCATTGCATAAATTCTCGCTTAACCATCATGCTCCAGGCCCATTTTCTCTGAATGGTTTTGAACTATGTTGTCTGGAAGGCCCTACCCATCCCTAATGATCTGTGATACTAAATAATGATGATGATATTGACAACTTATACTTACTTAACAGCATAGTTTTCTACAGTTAAATATCTTTCTGTGTTAAATAGTACCTTGTACTCTGTGCTAGGGACTGTTTCAAGAAATTTATTTGTATATTCTCCCATCATTCACATTTTATCCTTGGTTAGTTTAAACTGTTTTTGATCATAATACATTTAATTTCTTTAACATGCATTTTTTATTAAATTCAGAGAGACAATATCTGAAATTTCTTATAAAATAAAACTTGAAGAAAAGAGATAAGTGATGTCATCTTTCAAGTTTTTTAAAAAACATTCTAAGATACAAGGTTTCTGTATATATGCTTAATATCTGTAGACCAATAATAAAATGGGTAGCTTTAGTAACCACTTTTTTAAAGGTTATTAATCTAGTGTTAATTATTCTTGAGAATTAACAATGGAAGGTGATTATAACCTACAAAATTGGCATCTGCAATGTTATTTTTCATTATATTCAATTCTGTACCAAGCCTGGTGTTCCCTAATTTTTATTTTTTCACAATGTATATTTCCCCTCCCTTTTAATCACTTTAATATGGTAAAAAGAAAGATGATTGTTCTGTTTAACACACAAATACACAAATATTTAACTGTAGAAAACTATACTGTTAAATAGAGTCATATTCAATGTCAATGAATGCTGACTAATCTGGATGAAATTCTTAAATTTATGCTATGACACTAGATACGTAATAAAACCGAGAATGATGTGACCAGGAAGTTTTTAATTATTATTAGCTTATTATTAATCTATCACTCCTAACTTAGATATAAGAAGTATTGCTTACTTATAGAGAAATGTTATATCAGCTATTGAGAAAAATTTGTGCCAGACACTATTCTAAGAACGTCATATGCATTACAATAATTCTTCTAATCTACCACTAGAGCATAAACATGCTACAATTTTATGAACTGCTAGGGTAAAATGCTGCCAATTTAACTCTGACAAATGCTTAGTTTTGATTTCTTTAACATTTGTCCTGTTTTAATATGTGCAAAAATAAGGGATTTTTTAAATATTAGAATTGTTAAAATATAGCTTATTTAATTCTGACAGCAATCCCACTGGGTAGGTATGATTATTATTCTTATTCTACAGATGGGAAAAGGACATGCTGAGAGGTGATATAATTTGCTCAAATGCACACAGACAGGAATGAGTGGGCTGGAAGATAGCCACAGCCACATGGCTTCAGAAACTGCAAAGATAACTATGCCATGATATTATCTAAGTAACAACAAACAAGCAAAAAACCTCACAGGCTATTTGATTGTCAGGGACCAGAGATTACCTATACATATTACTGAAACATAAAGTGAAGACAAGAGCCATTGAGTAGCTTGCCCTACCTCTCAGAGCTAGCTAGTGATAGCACTAGAATTAGATCTTAGAATTACTGATCCCAGAGTAATCTAAAGACTTTACCTTCAAACACAAAGTTTCCAAGCAAATGTTAAATAAAATAGTTTACACTTGAATTTCTTTCTTAAACTAGGTTTTAAAAATGGTGTGGAATTTAAACTGTCATGTTTAAGTTTTCTCTCCCTGACATACGTTTTGTCATTGGATACACAAAGCATTGCAATGATTAAAATCAAAGCACCACCATAAAAAAGTGCACATTGTTTTTATGCCATAAATGCCTATCGCCTTTAATAAGCATCTTTGATCCATATTTCATTGTCACTTCTTTTCTATTATATTTCATTCCCTTTTCCCATGAAACAGTATATAATGCAAGCAGAGCTTTCAGTGTCTATATTCTGCAATCTGTAGGAAAATGTCTCATAGTTACTGGAATTCACACAAGACTGCATCTCAGTATGAGTAGCTGTTCCCTGTCACTGTTTTTGATGCTTGAGCTAAATAATATTTTACAAAATGGTTTAGCGTTCAGTGTATGAATTTTTGAGATAAGACTTCTTCCTTGTAGGGGTGAAATCCGAAAATCAATGTCAGATGGAAATCTTAGCTCTAAGAGTTAGGGAGATTGGTGGAAGGGTTTTAAAATAAGTGTGAATTTTAGCCTCTAGGCTTTGGAAATGTGGGAGTTATCGTGAGTATGAAATTCATGGGTGCAGATGGTTGATTAAGATATCCCAGGATGGGCCACTGCTATAAATCTCCACAGAAAAATTGAGAAAACCATTTTGATAAGGAACATATTTTTGACCTTTTATGTAAATTCATAACATAAGTTTTGCTGGATTCATTAAATGAGAAGAAGTTAAATTACCATCGGTTTCATGAAATTGCCAATTGTGTCATGTGACAGAAATATTTAATAAAATTAAAATATGTCAAATGGTGAGTAAGAGGAGTGTGTGAGAGGAGAACTACAATGTATTAAACTATTTTTATGTGTCTTGTATTTCACATTTGCTACCTAATTCAAGACAATTGTCTTCAAGGTAAGTCTAATTTTCCTCCCCATTAAGATAAAGTTATAGGTGCCTAGGTGATCTTGAGCCTAGATCACCAACCAAGGACACACTGATAGCTAGAGGACAATGGGGCTCAGTTTGCTACACAGTCTAGAACGTTATTGTTTAAATAATACCAAATGGAGCAGGAGCAACATGGTAACATTATCTGCTACTTTTAAATATTAAAATATGAAAGATATAAAGCCAAAACACTTTTGCTTTTGTCTTACTTGGTCTTTTATTTTCTTTTTAAAAAAATATTCATACATTAAATCTGATTTAGTGTATGAAGATTATACAACACACCTATATTTTCCTGTTATTGCTGTATTATGAATATTTACCACATACCTGTATTTTCCTGTTCTTCATGATTATGTAGTCATATTACCCAAGTACATTTACATAATTATGTACAAGTACACAAATAAATATGTTCAGTCCTTAGAATAGGTGTTGCTGTTGACATCAGCTTTAAAATTAAAATAATTAGGTAAATCATTTTGCAATAATTCTCTGAAGATTTTTACATTATATTTTAGAGTAATAAAGTTATTTATTATTAATAGCTATTTACTAATAACAAGAAATTAATTCACAAGCTAGTTTTTTCTTTCTTCATAAGGACAGCTTTTTGGAAAACCCCAGGGTAGTAAATGATACATATACACACACGTACATGTTATTTACATACTTACATACATGCATATTTGGGGAATAACTCCTAACATGTTAAAATATTTAAATTTTTAGTAACATCACTCTCCAAAGTACAATAAATTAAGAAAAATGATAAGCAATATTTTACATCTCAGTCACTGTGAAACATTGCATATATGACAAGTTTTAGAGAAAGCATGTTGGGTGTCAGTCTGGCTCACTCACTAGATAAAGAAGTTTTTCACCTTTTTACCATGAAAGTTCCAAAACTGCACTTCAGAAAAACGACAAATAAAATACATATTGGATTGGAGAATTGTTAGAGTTAAGCCCTGACATGCCCAACTGGGAATAGTCAAAGATCTTATGCCATTTTAGGTAAGATTGACCTGGAAAATAATTTCTAACAAATCACAGGACAATTTCTGGCTACAATTCCAAATAGCATTTAGGAATCTTTGAACTTAATATAGATCTGTTATGTAAAATTTGTGTCATATATAGATATATTTTCAAAAAATTCCTTAAAATATTTGACAGGATCCTATTGCTTGCGAAATAAGCATATGTGAATTTGTAACAAATTACCAAGAATTTAAAGAACTTATACTACAGTAGTATAGAAACACTACATACACTAATGCCTATGTATAATACAGTTTTCTAGAAACATGATTGTTGGTTTATTTCAGACTATTGAACTTATGCTTGAGAAAATTTTGTGTTAATTTTAAGAGGGATGTAGGCAAATATAAAAACAGACATATTTGATCAACTCTATACTACATATCTCTGCTTTCTGATGTGAATTGATTTCATTTTGTAAACGGGGCTGTCAGTATGTTCCTTAAATCAAGTAAACATGGATAGGGTACTAGACATCCCTTCCTCTGTTTTTGCTCACAAACACAAAGTTGAGACTTCTTGGAGGGGAAACAAATTATCCAACCTCTCTTTTTTCATAATTATGCTGAACCCAGTCTATGAGTCATGTATTAATCTGTCTCTCCTTTTTTCTCTCCCGCTCTTCCTTTCTTCCCTCCCTCCTTTCTTTTCTTCCTTCCATAAATATTTATCCAGCAAGTATACCAGAGGCAATGCTACATATGCCAAGTACATCACTTGTATATACAAACATGATTCTTCGTGTTTCAGATATTACAGTCCAAGGGAGTATACTCATATCAACGTGTTACCATAAAGTGTAAGCAGTGCTAAAATAAGAGATATTCAAGATGCAGGAAGAACACATCATAAGAGCAATTTAACATAGCACGGGAAAAGTATATTGTTAAAATAAGACTTGATAGAGTTTACAAGGTGAATGTTCAGGAGTGATGTGTTGGTGTGTGTTGGTAGAAAAATGAGAATTTTACTTAAATCTTGTGTGAAGGCCAGGTGTCAGGAGAGGACATACAAATTTTAAGGAAAGTTCCACTGGCTCTTTGTCTCCTCAATGCAGACCTTTTTCCTGGCTCCGATCTAAGACGTGGTTCAAAATGTAAAACTGCAGTGACTATTAAACTTTGCATTCTTACTTAGTATAGTAGCTAAACACATTTTTAGTTATTAAGAACAGTGACTATATAATGTTTTGCAATGTGTGTTCAACAGAGTCAGCTTTGAAACTTTTAAACAATTGTAAATGCAGATATGCATATTTACAGATACATTCCTACAAATAGATTTTGATTTTTATAGAAATTATTATACATAACAATTTTATAATTATGTAAATCTGGTATATGGTTGCATATGTATGTAAATGTTAATATCCAATTTTACATATGATCATAGCTTCTTATTTTTTAAATTATACTTTAAGTTCGGGAGTACATGTGCAGGACATGCAGGTTTGTTATAACTATTATTTTTGTAAGTCACTTATTATTAAAAACAGCATACATTTGTGGTGTTTTCCTGAGGCTAAACAAATGTACTTGAGCAATGTGAGTGGCCTTATGTATTGCTTCATTGTAAATTCATGGAGACATTTTTAGTTGAATTCCCGTGTATAAATCAGTTATCAAATTTTCCACCAGTTCAGTATTTTTTCAATTACTTAACACTCTATAAAGATTGGTCATCACCTTCTTTAACTTTTTATTAAACACATTCTGCCAATTCTTTCATCACCACAAAACAAGTGGGCTTGGTTTTATTCACAGGAAGAGCCGCATTTGACAGATTTGCTGATGGTGTCAGCGTTGGTCACAGGCTTGATGGACAGCACCAAACCTCGCTGTGGCCCAGCTCCTGCTAATTAGTTGTTTGAAGCCACTCTGTGTGCCACAGGCATAGGCTTATCAGCCAAAGACATCTTTACCATTCAGCATGACAGCTGTGATGCAGCTGTTCGTGGAGAGAATGGAGCATAAAGAGAGGGGGGAATGAGCCTTTCAGATAAATGACAACCGTAGTATCTTTCACTGAAGGATCCTAAAGATATAACAAAACAACTAAAATGTAGAGTACAAAAAAGGTGTAAATCAATATCTGTTGGATGAATGTGGAACCCACACATGAAATGATGATAAATAATATCAGACTGTGAGAGTGACAGGAAAATACAGCTGCCTTGGAAGTTCTTTTAAAATCCATGGAAGTTGCATGTGCTTGTAATTAATGCTGCTCAAGCATTTGCTAATGAAATTAATGTAGACATGTGGAGTTTTCAGAAGTTTCTACACATGTGCATAGATACTAATGTGAAAGCTGGCCGGAAAGCCTTGTATTTGAACTATTGTAGAGAACATGGTCATGAATAATATTGGGATGCTAAAAATCTCAGGATATTGGAGACATCAGAGAGGAGTAAAAGTCATCCACATATATGTGAGAAGGGTGTAGACATGGGAAAACTAAAAATATAAAGTTACTATTCCTTTTTAGAAAAGTGTGCTTATACTGATGTAATAATGAATGAATTTTTTTTCAGTCATTGATGATTGAAAACTGTGAGATCCCATTTTACCTACTATCCACATAAACTAGAAATCTAATGAAAAGTACCTATGGTTAGAAGTACATATTGACAAATCAAATTAAATAAATATTTTCACATAAACATTTCATATTATAAAATACCCATTCTAATTTCAAAATACTGACTGTAAATAATCTTTTAATACAAGATATCTAATACTGGCCAAGCGTGGCGGCTCACGCCTGTAATCTCAGCACTTTGGGAGGCCAAGGCGGGCAGATCACTTGAGGTCAGGAGTTCGAGACCAGCCTGGCCAACATGGTGAAACCCTGTCTCTACTAAAAAAAAGAAAAATTTGTCAGGCATGGTGGCACATGCTTTTAATCCCAGCTACTTGGGAGGCTGAGGCTGAGGTACAAGAATCACTTGAACCCGGGAGTCAGAGGTTGTAGTGAGCTGAGATTGTGCCACTGCACTCCAGCCTGGGCAACAGGGCAAGACGTTGCAAAAAAAAAAAAAAGAAAAAAAAAAACAACTTCATATTTTATGATACAATTTTAATTGTATGTATATATTAGATGTTTTACAAATCCTAATAATGAGTGATATTTTAAACTTAAAATAGACTTTTGGATGTTTGCAATGGATATTTATTAGTTTATAAAATATAAGTAATATTAGCATACTCTATAGTCACATGTAATAATAACATCAGAGGCTCTGAGATATTGTTTGGTGTCTCACCAAATTCTGGGAGAAATGGAGGTTCAGTTATAGCTATTCTTATCATTGGCTCTGTTGTATCTAAAAGTCTGGATATAGCAGAAGAATGTTATATCTGTTTAAATTGCCTGATACACTTATTTATGACCATGAAATAAAAAAAAATACAGCTCACATAAGCTATATAATCTCAAGGTTGACTAGATTTTAGCTTATACTTCAATTTTATATAATTTTGAGTTGAAAAATGTTAAAAGCTTATTTACAAATAGGAAGCATAATGTAATCATTCTAATTGTTAAGGAAAATTATTTGAATTTAATTTTTTTGTTTAGATAATTCAGACAGTGTATTTATGTCAGAATGTAGGTGTATGGTGCAGATATTAAATACAGATTAAATCGTTAAAAAGAATAAAGTAAGCAATGAGCTTCTCCTTATTTTATTTTATTTATTTTTTATTTTTTTATTGAGACAGAGTCTCACTCTGTCGCCCAAGCTGGAGTGCAGTGGCGTGATCTGGACCCACTGCAAGCTCCGCCTCCCGGGTTCACGCCATTCTCCTGCCTCAGCCTCCCGAGTAGCTGGGACTACAGGCGCCCACCACCACTCCCGGCTAATTTTTTGTATTTTTAGTAGAGACGGGGTTTCACCGTGTCAGCTAGGATGGTCTCGATCTCCTGACCTCGTGATCCGCCCGCCTGGGCCTCTCAAAGCGCTGCGATTACAGGCATAAGCCACCGCGCCGGGCCGAGCTTCTCTTTAAATGTCATTTATTTCTTCAATTTTGGAATTAGAATAAACCTAGATTATTTGATGTCTACAGAAACTTATGCATGAGAGAGACAGAGAGATTCTGGGGCCAAACCTACCAGGAGATCCACATTCCACAGGTCAGAGATGGAGTTTGAAATTGAATATTAGAATTGTGTTTTTACATTTTTTGAAATAACTAATGGATTTTATGAGACAATTGAACAGAAGGACTAAAGATAGAGTTTAAATGATGTTCAGCAGGTCATACAGTGAAATTAATGTCTTGAAACCTGAGGATGAGGACAATTTTTAATGGAATGGAAGAAAGTAGAATAGAATAGGTTGTACAGAATAGAAAAAAATAGGTTAGAATGGAATAGCATGTGGAAACAATGGGAACATGTGAAAAATTAGAAGAGAATAAAAAATATTAGGTTATATTAGACTGCATGTCATATAGCATAGCAAAGTATTATTTCAGTTAAACTTTTATTTTAGTTGTATATATTATTGTGTGCATGTGTGTTTTTACTGCATCTCAGTGTGGGTTGATTATTGTAAGTCCAAGTCCAAAGTTTGAAAACCACTGACAAAAAAACAGCTCATACTTACCTACCACTTCTTATTTATCACATATTTCTTTAAAACACTTGATTGTATTAATTAAATTAAAGGTAAAATCTCCTATGGCTTCTTATTTACAGTTGAATAAGTGAAGGCATCAAGAGATGACCTGCACAGTCATTTAGCAGATAAAGGGCTGTGCTGGATTAAACCCCAGAGAAGCTGTGCTCTTTGTCACTAATCTAAGGCTTCTGACAAAAATGGCAGCAGACCCAGGATTGGAGACCAGCCCTCTGACTCACAGTGTAATACAATACTGTTTTACTTCATCAGTTACCTCTTCTGTTTGACCAAATTCCAATCCTAAATCAGAATTTATTGACATATGTTTCATGGATTATTTGTCTAAATGAAGTTGAGAAGGTTCATCCTCAATGGATTCAACCGGTGATTCACAATCAGATTTACATAAACATGCATTTAATAAACTTAAAGTAAATTAATCTATTTACATTTGTTTAACCCACTCACTTGTAAAATTATTTGATTATAAATGATATTCAAAGAACACATATTCCATACAACTTATTTTGGAGAATGCTGGCATAGGTCATAAATGATCCTATATGATTAAACAGATTTTCTAATATTATAATCAAGACTCTTAAAATTTAAGTACAGTTAATCCTCCATTTTTAAAGAACATGCAAATCAGAAATTTAAAAAGATGTGAATATATGATATCAAAGATGTGCTTGTATATATGTGTACATATTATCTGCACACTTATGAAATAGGTAAAAGTATTTTTTAAAGTCCCCGCTTCTACGTTGTATTTTAGATATAATCTTCAATAATATATGTCCAGCATATTATTTTCAAATGTATATTCATTCAAACAGCAGAAGAACATAACATCTATCTAAAACAAGCAGCTAGGATAAAAATTTCAGCAAATCTTATATTACTGTTTAGTTTTAAGCAATTTGTAGACATGTATTTTTTCCAAAATTTCACAGGAGGTTTAATAATTTTTCTAAAGTGGTGGTTGGTTTGTTCATCCATTTATCTGCCTAGTTATATAAGAAGCCTTTCAGCTGAGGCCATGGAAAGGAAAAAGAAAGAACCATTTTGGTGAGTCCAGTCTTGATTAAGAATGTATTTAGAAAACACAATATGATAAGTAATATCTTAAATAAGACAAGTATTGATACAATAAAGATAGCCAAATTTATATTCAAGATATGGATTGGAAAAATAGATAAACAAATGGTGGTAGTATACAATATAATACTATGCAGCAGTAAAAAGAAACCACTGACACAGGCAATAACATGGATTAACTTTGACACTATTGTGCTAAGTAAACAAAAACAAAAACAAAAACAAAAACAAAAAAACAGACACAGAAGGCTACATGCTGCATGATTTTATTTCTTTGACATTCTGTAAAAGGCAAAGTGATAGGGACAGAAATCAGATAGGTGGTTGCCAGGAACTGGGGATTGAAGGAAGGCATTAAATACAAAGGGGCACAGAGAAAGTTTTTGAAGCAATACAAATGTTCTATTACTTGATTGTAGTGGTGGTCTGTGAAAGAAAAATTACACTGACAGAGTTAAACAGACAAGGGAGATTTTATTCAAGGCTACAGCATTAGGTGAGAGAGGTGGAACTGAGATCAGTAGAAACAAAAGGCAGGAGAGTTTTTAAGCTCTTAAACTAGTGGAAAAATGTTGGAGGCTATTAGGTGAGAGATTGGTCAATGTGATTAGGCCATCTGAGTTTGCTAATTGCCTTTTTATCAAAGTTCGGCTCTTGCCTTCCCACTAAGACTAGGAGATAGGGGTGCTATCTTTCTTGATGAGTTCATTTCAAAGGGATGGCTTCCAGGTCCTTGAGAAAGACCATCCTCGTTTGTAAAACTGACAATCAGCAACCTCTCAAAAGAGCAGAGAAAGAATTTACAATTGCAAGTTTTCCAGAGTAAATGCCTTAACCAAAAAAAAAAAAAAATACAGAAGTCTACAGTTAGGAAGAAGTCTGTCTAAAGTTTAGTCAAGCTGAGCAGAAGGTTAAGAGTGTCTTAGTCAGGTTCCATGACTGCATGTGTTTTTCAGAACTCATAGAATTACTCCTAAAAGGTTGAATTTTACTATATGCAAATCATAACCCAATAAACCTGACATTTTAAAAAGTGTAGCTAGGTAAGATGTCATTACTGGCAGAGAACAAGAGCAATAGAATAATGATGCTATGCAGGAAGAGAAAAGTAAGATTATAACCCTAGAGAATGAGTTTTTTCTTTTCCATATAGAGAACATCTAGCATCTTTCATTAGTGACATGATAATTTACAAACCTAATATATTCCCAGATACCCAGGCTCTGCTAAGAAATACAAGACAGAGACCATCGTTGCTATAGATAACAAAATGTGTTTGCTTGCATATCTTTTTGTTTATTGAATTGTTAAGAAGAGCAAGAAGCTGTTACCCAGATAAATGTATTTGATTTAAATCAATGTATCAATATATCCAAATGCTATCTCCAAACTCAGCATCCACATGGCTTCACAGAATTGAGGCAATTGTCCTATTTTTTCACCAACAAGCGATGTACATAGTCAGGTAAAAAGCATCTCAGTAGGAGTGAACTTTGCTTTATTGAATTGTGCCTCTTTCTCAAAATGCAATAGTACAGTGGCAGAAAGAGAAAAGAGAGGTTCTGTATTTTGACTCTATACTGCAGAATGTTTCATTTTAATTCTACAACCAGAGAGTGTTTACTCTCCTGGTAGTAGCAATCGGAGGGCAAAGTTCTCATTTTCACCATGGAGTAAGTGACAAGGAGCTTGGGATGCAGGGAACCAAGATCTCTGGGGAACAGTGTGCTTTATGTATCTTATTAACATAAATCACAAGTGTTTCTACTCCACTTGAGTCACTTCACTGAAAATGCAAAAAGCTCATTTACCAGCACCTATAGGCATAAGAACCATAGAAGCAATCAATTAGCACATATACTTGCCCTCTGATGCTTGCTCGTGACCTTGAGATATGTGATGAATGACTTAAAGAATGAAGCAGACAGAAGTTTTGTGATAAACAAGATGAAGAGAAATAAAATGGAGAAAGCTACATATATGTTTAGTTTAAATAAGACCCAATAAATTCTATAACTGCTTTCTGCAGCCTTGGCCTCGGATCAGAGGTACTCAGTCTGCACAGTAATCAGGACTTTCTCAATAAACCTCAGCCTGTTATGGTTCTTACTACATTTACTTTCTCAATACGATAGTACTTTACAGCTATCTACTCGATTATGGCCAGAGTTCCTAGCAGTTATTGATAACCATACCCTAGACTTTATATATCAACCAGCACAGGCAGGAGGAAGGCAATCAGCACAGTGAATTTCCTAACCTGGAGTGAAGATGATGACTCAGTTCTACAATTGAGCTTGTGATTCTCACTGTGGCAAAACTTCTTATGTCATTTTTATTTTTAGCTCTTTGGCACAAGTATAGAAAATTATTGTAGGAAAATCACAGCTTCTGTAAAGAGGAGCCCTGACTGCTTTTAAGAGTTTCTGAATGTTGGGAAAGCTCACAAGCTCTGTGCAGTGCATTTCTTGGTAGAGAAAGGCAGATAAAAATTTGTTTACTAAAAGAAAGAGGTAAAATTGCAAGACACTTTCAGATTGTCTTTCCTGTTCTCTGCCTCCTTTTTCTGAACCCTGCCTTTTCTGCCCTTTGCCTCAGCAGATATTAAATATGCCTACTCTTCTAAGGCCCATCTTTCTCTTCAAAAATCACTTTTCTGTGATTTACCTTCCCATTTTCTTTCCTCTTTTTAATATCTTCTTATTTTTTCTTTTCTTTTCTTTTTTTTTGGAGACAGGCTGATTTTTTTTTTTTAATTTATATTTTATTTTCTTCTGTCACCCAGGCTAGAGTGCAGTGACGTGATCATGGCTCATTGTAGCCTTGACTTCCTAGGCTCAGGCTCAAGCAATCCTCCCAACTCAGCTTCCCAAGTAGCTGGGACTACAAGTTTTTGCCACCACACCCAGCTGTTTTTTGTTTCTAATATTTTTTGTAGAGATGAGGCCTCACTAAGTTTCCCAGGCTGGTCTTGAATTTCTGGGTTCCAGTGATCCTCCCAGCTCGGCCTCCTAAAGAGCTGTTATCGTAGGCATGAGCCACCGGACCTGGCCGGTGGTCCATTTTCTGAGTGTGCAGCAGAGCTAAGTTTGGGGAACACGTAGTTGATGAGAATGACAATTTTAAGAAGCCAGTTTCCCATTTCACTCTCACTGAGATGCAAGTGAGTAAAATGAATTAGCATAATAGCCAGAGGTGTTTGCAAGCTGAGTTCAGTAAAACCATGTCACAGTAATTTGATATATCATAGAGTGACTTTTCAAAAACTACAAACTATGGGGATAAAATTTCAGAAAACTACCTGTATAACAATGTACCTTTATCATCCACATTATACATATGATCATCCCTTGATTTAAAAGTAATATTATTACTTTTAGGTTTGTAACAATAGACTTTTTTCGATATCCTTGTTATGTGGAAAAATGACATTAACATTTTGCAATCAGGTTTTTTTAAGTAACTTTAGCCACATGAGTATGCTGTAACTTCTAAATTACTGTCTAGTTTATTTACAATACCAGAGATGATGTGAAATAAAGATATGAATGGAAGATCTCAGTAATATTCTATACCATAATTCTTACATAATACTCACTTCTGGATGTATATTAGTAGTGTATTAATACTAACATAACTAGTGCTTAAGTATAGCAGCAGCTAGTACTGATAATACTTTCATGATTTCATATTGTTATAAGTGCATGCTATTTCTATAGTTGCAAATTAGTTCATTCTATGAAAATTTCAAAATGCCTTTACTAACATCTCCACATTATACAAATATACTTGTATTTCCTTTCCTACTTTGTTAAAAAAAATCTCTGCTGTAGAAAGTAGAATGTAGCATTTTTTTTTTCTAGGGCAGAATGCACGTCTCCGTTTTTAATGCATAAGCAGGCGTTTTGGTTCATTAAGCTCAGTGGCACTGATAGTAAACTAAAGAGGAATGAAAGGAAGAGGAACTGAAATACCATCATCCCACTAATGATACTGAAGCTGCTCAGCTTTATTGGGAGACTGCCCAGACATTCACTAATAGAAGGCATGGTCCAGGATGTGAACTTGGTGATGCGGTGCCAAAATTGCAAATCCAGAAAAAAAAAGGCATTGCTAGAAGATTTTCTGGAATAATTTAATGAATTGTCTAGAAATACACGGTGTGTGTGTGTGTGTGTGTGTGTGTGTGTGTGTGTTATTATATTTGTTGGTGGGTTATTAGAGAGAGAGCGCGAGCACAATAGAATAGAGAAAGGTTAAAAGAAATAATGAGAATGGGGACTATTCAGTTACCTCAAGACTGTGTTAAATAAACACGGCAATTCTATCATAAAGGTATATGTATCTCAGAGTGTATGAATTGTAGAATATTCAGATAGTTTGGTGTCACTTTATAATTTGAAGAATTTAGCTCCTGAATGTTAAATAATTTTGAAAAATATCTTTCTTTTAAAGAAGGGGCTAGAATGCCTGCTTCTTCAGATACCCACACACGTCCATATCACACTGCTACTTAGCTGTTTACTGACACCTAGTTATAATAATTAGCATTATGATTTCTTTCATAGATGAACATTATTGTTCCCAGTTCACCCCTGCAAATGAGGTGCATACAGAAATGTACCCTTTCAAACTGGAAGGAAGAAAACAGATTCTCTGTTCAAATTGGGCATAAACCCAATTTGAACAGAGAATCACTCAGCTGTGGATGGCAGCTTTCGTGGCCTCTGGCTAACACAAACTCCTCAGTGGCTTTTCAAAGCCACTTAGAATCAAGTTCCAGCAAGCTCACAGTAGAAGCTGCAGCTGCAGACACTGAGGAACACCTATGTAGCCTAGACTCATGTTCACAGCCTCCTTTCTGATTTTAACTCTGCTTGTTTTGTGCGGGAGACTGGAAGGTAAATAGAGAAGGGGCGTTTCTTTCACCCAATTTTCTCTTCCTTTTTTGCAACCCCTCAAGGTGAGCTAACCCTTTTGGAAACTGGTCAGTTATACTCTGAAAAACACAGATCAGAGATTGAGCTTAGTGACCTCTTTGCCCTATAAAAAACAGAGCTAAACAGAGAATTTCCTTTTATAGGTTTAATGGCCTAACAAAGGCAAATGAATTAACAGAACAAAAACAGTAAGAAGGTCAGGTGTGGTTACTGTACCTGAGTTCATGTTCTCCATTGAAACATGGTGTGAAAATTGATCCATGGTTAAAGCTTTTCCTGCTGAAGAGACTTCACTAATGAGAAAAGATATGATATTTTATTAAAATACCAGAGGATCTTATGGGGTAGAGCATGAAACATATGCAAAAAATAGAGGAAAAGTCTAACAGAGACATCCTTAAATACAAGTTAGTTTTTGGATAAAGAAAACAGTTTCATGAGAAGAAGTATATGCTCTTTCTGGGTCTGAGGTATTTGGAGCACAGCAGATATCTCCATTTACTATCAGTGGTATTACAATTCTTCAATTCTATTTCAAATTTTATTCTTATACGTTTCAAAATAAATATAGAGGAGAAATTAAGTTTTACCAAGTAGGAGACTAAAAGGCCTTTATTAAACTAAAAGCATCTTAGAATTCAGTAACATCAGCTAGTGAATTGGAACATTAGCTGGTTTGGCAATATAAATGCATAATCCCAATTGTTACTTGAACTCTTTCTCCCTTTCTCATAAAGAATTCAAAATCTTAAAAATATTATATAATATAAATTGTTGTTTTATATCAACATTGCTCAAAACTAAGTACATTTAATACAGAATAGCCCAGCTATTTAAGTATATTCTTTTATTATTCAGTTTAACATACATGTACTAGCATATTGCTTATGTACTGCTACACATAGATATTTTCCTAGGCATTTTAGAGATACGTATTTATTGAATTCCTAACTCCTACACTCATGTTTCCTAGAGCTTGAGACAGATCCTACACATACATTTTCATTGCATGCTGCAACAGGGCAAAAAGTTGGAAGAAGCGTAGAAGTTGAGATAGAAATAGGCTGATGTATCAAGGAGTGTCTCATGGAAGTTGTGTGATTTGAGCAGAACATCAGAGAATACTAGGAGAGCTAATCAGAAGATTGGAGCTTAATCAGGAAAAAATGATATCATGGGAGTAGTACCATCTAGGCAAATGAGATAGAAAAAGTGAGGGGCAGAGGATAGAAAAATTCAGGGTATATTGTGGTACAGGAAGTATACTATCAAGAGAGAGAAATTGTAATCAATTTTATTGCTGATATGAATTTGTAAATCAGAAATAATATTCAGGTAGTAAAGACTCAGATAGGCAGTAATAGAATATAAGAATATAAATGCTTAAAAATATTTTTGAGAGGCCCAGTATGTAACTTGTCATTTTTTTGTAGTTCCCTAAATTTATCATAAAGAAAATTTCTCTTTCATGCAGTAATGTTTTGATAGATGAAAAAGAAGATGAAACTTAAATCAATTACATTCATTTGGCATATCTCCTTTCTTTCCTTTTCTTCTTCTTCAAAGGTATGTCTTCTATTTGAATATCTTAAAATGCTGTAAACTTGGTCAGTCCACAGAATCATTTATGGTCTGGCCAACTCTCAGTATGTTAGCTAATAAAAATACTATAGTGTAGGAAAGCCCGTCTTGCTTTGGAATCCTTTTCTCATGCTATTTTTCCATTTACCTTCTACTCTTTCAAAATGAACATCACCCCCACCAACTCAGTTTCCCAACACACATCCACAGAAAATCATCCTAACTCACAAGATTCTTTCAATGCTGCAAAGACTTTGGATGGCTTGGAGAGTGCAGGACATTACACTCACACAAACTAAGAATCAGAGACAAAGTTAAAATTTCTAACAGCAATGTGCTACTTACTATATTACAGATGCTATGGGAATACACAGAAACAATTGGATTCTGAGAGAGGCCAAGTTGAAGAATCAGTAGTGGATGAATTTTAAGAACGATCTTAAATAATGACCAGAAATTCAGTAGGTAGGAAATTAAGAGCAAGAATGCTTAAAGTGGCCGGGCATGGTGGCTCATGCCTATAATCCCAGCACTTTGGGAGACGGAGGCAGGCGGATCACATGAGGTCATGAGTTCAAGACCAGCCCGGCCAACATAGTGAAACCCCATCTCCACTAAAAATACAAAAATTAACTGGGCGGGGTGTGTGCCTGTAGTCCAAGCTACTCAGGAGTCTAAGGCAGGAGAATCGTTTGAACCTAGGAGGCAGAGGTTTCAGTGAGCCAAGATCGTGCTGCTGCACTCAAGCCTGGGCAACAGAGTGAGACTTGGACTCAAGAAAACAAAAACAAAAACAAAACAAAACAACAACAAAAAACGCTCAAGGTGAAGGGAACAACAGGTTAGAAATGAAGGAACTAAGGTGTAAGCATGCAGTTGTGTGCAGGAGAGAAGCGAGCACTTCTCAATGTCCAATGAGAAGGTGTTCTGTGGAAAAGCAGCTGCAACAAACAAGCAACCACAAAATCCTAACACAGTGACCACATCATAGTGTAACAAAGGCAAATATTAAAATCCCCAGGTTTCTTTCTCGAAGGCCTTTTGTTTTAATCCTTTAATAAACTAATGTATATTATTACTCTCTCATAAAAGGAGCATTCCCTCATTAAATAAATGGTTGTGCTTAGAACCATTATTTCAAGGGGTGTTTAATGGGTAGTCCACGGAACACAATGTGGGAAAGGCTGAGTTAGAATATCTTCAGTCGGCAAGTAAAATATGGCTGTTTTGTTAGAGGAAGGGACACCGAGGTATTCTAGATTCATTGGATACCTGAAACTGGGACACATTCTTTCAAATAAACAAATGCACACACACACACACACGCACACACATGCACACACACACACATTAGTCCTGATTATACATCTGGCAACACACCTATGACACTGTAAGCATAATAAAAAATGAGTTAAAACCCAGCCTTAGTCTCTATGTAACTTACAGCTGTGTTCAAGGTTTACAAAGGAGTTAAATTATTATTTTCACCTCTAGAAATAACTGAAACATTCGTAGAGCAGGTGGCATTTGATCAGAGCCTTAGAGGTGATGTAGATCTATATAAAGGGATTTCTAGGCAGAGGAAAAAGCATAAATCAAAGTCTGTCCAGGGCTTCAGGGGGTGGTGAAGAACCCTGGTTGGACTGAATGTGTGCAGCATGTGTTGAAAATAAAAGATGAGAAAAATGAGAAAAAGTATTTAATTTTATCTAGACACTGAAGGGCATTGAATATCATGATAAGGACTTTGAAAGCCATTCTCTAGATAGTGTGAAGTTGTGAGTTTGTGAATTGTGACATCATAAAATGGAAGAAACGTGGAGGACTTCGTGAGGTCAGTATTATTTATCTACAACTAAGATAATGTGGACTGATAGACCTTATGCACTGAGGTATTTTGTGGATGACAGTTTTGTTTCACGAGATTTATATATTTTTAAACATCCTCTTATAAAGGGGCTTCTTTCCCATTAACTTGTGTCATAGTAAAAACGTAGTTGCTGATACCTTGGATTTAAACCAGCGAACACATTGCCACTGAGTGACTGCTTTGTGAGTATGTTTTGATGACATACAAAATTAAATTTGTATTAAATTTATCAAAGTGATAGTTTGATTGGGGGTAAGTTATACTTACATATATGACATTTTGAGGGCAACTATATACTATATTGAATGGAATTAAAGTATAAATACAATCAATTTAGAGTACAGGAACAACAAGTCAACAAAATAAAAAAGAAGGGAAAAACAGAGCCAAGTTTTGATGGAGGAAGAAAATTTGGAAAGGTAGAGAGGGACAATTAAGTTAAGCTGGAAGGAGAAAGCAGGAGCAAAACTGTGGCATAAAGTTTTGTTGCATCATTTGCCTGGTGTTGGAGAGGAAGAGGCACCATTCTGACATCACAAATAAATATTATTTATGGAGGAGAAGTTCATTAAGGACATAAAAGGCACATTATGACAATCAAGCGTTTCAATTTAGACAAGAGTAGAATATTTTTAGGTTTTTGAGAATGTTAACCAGAGTTTCTCCATGGCACATGAGATAAATGTTAGTTTCAGAAATGACATTACCACAAAGAGAACTTCTGAGACACCAGTGTTCCACGAAAATAGAACATGACTTGTTTTTGAATTTGGCAGCTTGGCTCTCTAGCCCAAGTATTCAATACAATAGTAAGTTACATTTACATAAGCATACATTTACTTTAAAGAAAGGATTGTGTTACACTCAGATTTAATAGTTTATACAGAAAATAGTGTCACTACTAAATTAAGAACAGGTCATGTATTTGTAAAGCGTTGCTTAAGGTTATCTTCGACAAACCTATAAAGTTCTCCTGTTCTACCTCCCTATAACACTAGAGATATTTCCTTCCCCAAATTCCATATACCCACTTATTTTATTTCTTTTGCCCCATTTCTATGACTATGAATTCAAGAATGTACACAAATTAGATATTTATAGAAGGCATTGGAAATAATTCTGGAGTTTCAGAAATACAATTCTAGAAGACTTACATTATTTTCCCACACCTTGTACAATAACCCATTTTAAATGATTTTGTAATTGTAGTTTGTGAAATATCTTCAAGTAATATGCTTCAGAATCATATATTATTATATATTCCTTATTGAATGATACGGTTTGGTTCGGTGTCCCCAACCAAATCTCATCTTGTAGCTCCCACAATTCCCACGTGTTGTTGGGGGGACCCGGTGGCAGATTATTGAATTGTGAGGGCGAGTTTTTCCTGTGCTGTTCTCTTGGTAATGAATAGGTCTCACAAGATCTGATGGTTTTAAAAAGTGGGAGTTGCCCTACACAAGCTCTCTCTTTGTCTGCCACCATCCATGTAAGACGTGACTGACTCCTCCTCACCTTCTGCCACGATTATGAGACCTCCCCAGCCACATGAAACTGTGAGTCCAGTTATACCTCTTTCTTTTGTAAATTGCCCAGTCTTGGGTATGTTTTTATTAGCAGCATGAAAATGGATTAACACACTAATATAAAACCACCTTCCCTAAATCATAAATCAAAACTGCAAGTTATAATATTTGACTAATAGTTCAGTTAACTGCATTTATTAGATCACTATTATATAGATGACTGTCTAACTACTACTAGTTGACAACCTATTATTGTCAGTATATCTGAAATGCTTTGCATGAATTATTGAATTATCTCATTGAAAACTCAAAATGTATCACCACCTTTCATTTTTTACACAGGAGATTACTGAGGTATAAAGGGTGTAGTAATTTGTCCAAGGTCATACAACAGGATTGGTGTTGGGATTTGAATTGTGACTATAGAATCTACAATTGTTACAACAACAGCATACTCAATATCATCAGAAATTTTCAAGCAATAAGCAATTGCTCTCTGGTTAATTTTTTGAATTATTATGACAAGTTAAAGGAAATAACCTAATATGTTCCTTGATCCTAGTGCCCATTCTATGCCTTAATTTATATCATGTCAATGAAATACACTGTGAGTTAATTCTTCTCATGTTGCAGCTAAGAATCCCTTTTTCATGCATAGACCTAGAAGGGGGTCAGACCTTGAGATAGTTTAAGTCAATTAAGATTATTCATATTGAGACTAGAAAATATTAATTGATAGAGGTTGGGAAAGATACTTGAATAAAATTAGATTTTTTTTTCTTTATATTTAAGCTGATTTTCCTATCCGGAAATGTAATTATTTGTTTTTCTACTATTTTTCTGTAAACCAATGAAGTTTCAGAATCTTTCTGCTAATGATTGCCTGTTTTCAATTACTAAGAATAGACTATCTCATTTGAAAGGCACTTGTCTCATCCGTCATCAATTCTCATCTATTTTGAAGTTGTTGCTGTTCACAAATGATGATGTCTTATGCTTGAACTTCATAGGATGATTGTACCCAGGGGCTTTTTAGGCAGCTGTGTTTAGTGTCTCATGGACATTAAAAGTGATGCCCTCACCATAGCTTCCTAACAAAGTACTAGTTATATAGTAAGTACTATGAATCCAACCAGTGTTTTATCATTATTCTACTTACTTTGATTTATTCTTTTGTACTTCAATAGCACAATGCAGCCAGCCTCTGGTTTGTTCTATTCACTGCAGCTATGCATTGAGTTGAATGCTTTGCAGCTATTCTTCCTTCCATAAAAACATCTTCTTTCTTGTCCTGTACCCTGGAGCATTTTTTGGATTTGCTTATATTCCTTCTGTTTGTGTTTTGGTTCCAGGATTTGTTTGCATTCATTTGTAATAAACTGTTTTTTTTTTTTTTTCTTTTTGTCTTCAAGCCAAGCAACTTAAATTATTTAAATACGTCAGTAATGTCTAAAGGAGGTCTTATTTCATTTCCTGTTCTTTTTAATTTTATAGTGTTAGGAATTGTTCAACCTATTGTAAATTTAATTTTAATGATTTTTCATTCAATTAGACATTTGTTGTGTTGTCTTACAAAAGGGTTTTTGAGATTTCCTTTCATTTTTTTTTCTCCCTGTCTCTAGGTCTGGACAAAATGAGTAGAGCCATTTTTTGGCTCTAAAAGATATCTTTTAGTTGAGGTTATTTTTAACATGAACAAGGTGAGGAAATGTACTTCTTTCATATTTGTGCTATTTACACATAATTAATTCTAAATTGCTATTTGATATTTGGAAGTGCATTAGTTTCTTTTCCAAAACTATCATGTCATCTGTAGTGATGTGTATGTATGTATGTATATCTCACAGAAGAAAAAAAAATGACAGCCAACCACTGGGGACTACAAGGAAAGCAATCGTATTTATTCTGCTAGGCTCGCTCATTCTAGGCATATTGTTTTCCGTAACCATCTATTCTCAATATAAGAATACATTTTAGAGTAGAGACTGGTCTATGACTGTTGCCAAAGCAATTATGTAGCTAGTTGTAAAATTAGCTTAAGATTTGTATTTGTTTGTTTCTCTGCCACCCTAGAGAATGCTTCCGCTAGTGTTTGGAAAGTGGGAATTCCTACTATTCTACATGACAAAATTCAAAATAAAAGAAATATAATTAATAATTGTGCATATGTATAGATTTTTTTATTTGACTCAAGAATAAGTCACGACTCTCAACTCTTTTTAAATGAGTGCTAAGTGTTTTTCCAAAATGACTGTCTACTCCATAGAAGAAGCATACCTTTCACACATAAGAGCTTTACTGTTTCTATAGTGATACCTCCTCCTTGTTATGCTGAATGACAGTGTATCATAATCGTAGGTTATTCACATTGATGCATGCATTTATTTAATTGTTTACTGTGGTCATGATGCACTGCCCAGTTAGTGGCCACCCATTAGAAAAGAACCCTTACAAAACACTTGAAGCTGTCTTTCTGGTGTTCTTGCTTGTCCTATGCCACATCCTTTACCTTCTGATCTCTGCTTTTTATACTTTAAGCCCACCAAGATTCCTCCTTAATCTCAAATTCCCAATGATTTTCCTTTGCAGATACCTTTGTTTATAAATAGAGTTATCTTACAGTTTGTCTATTTTAAGTGTATGTTGCACCTATTTCACAGTCCACTTTCAAGTCCAAAGATGCTACAACTTAGGTGTTCATTTTCTGTCTCCATGATGGTACCCAACATCATTCTCCATTAAAGATAAAATCAGGTGTTCAAGGCCCAAATATAAGATTTTCTTTTCTTTTTTAAAAAATTAGTCCCGGCCAGGCACTGTGCCTCATGCCTGTAATCCCAGCACTGTGGGAATCCAAGGCGGGCTGAACACCTGAGGTTAGGAGTTCCAGGCTACCCTGGCCAACGAAGTGAAACCTTGTCTCCACTAGAAATACAAAAATTAGCCAGGTGTGGTGGCGGGCGTCTGTAATCCCAGCTGCTCAGGAGGCTGAGGCAGGAGAATCACTGGAACCAGGGAGCAGAGGTTGCAGTGAGCCGAGATCACGCCACTACACTCCAGCCTGAGCGACAGAGTGAGACTCCATCTCAAAAAAAAAAATAAATAAGTAAATAAAATAAAATAATAATAATAATAATATTAGTCCCACGACCCTTACATTTAGCTTCTTCATAAATTGGATTGCCTTTACTCATCTCACTGTTTCATGCTCTGCATCTTCTTTTTTCTTCCTTAGAACTCAGTCATTATTTTTGTATCTTTCACTATCTGTGAAGACATTCATGAAGGTTTTAAAAACCTCTTAGATTGAAGACTGGTGTCAAATGCTGATCAAGGAAAAGAGAGTATTAGATGAAAAGTTTTGTCTTCTCTAATTTTTGTTCTGTGTTTAGCAAGCTAAAAGTTAATTTAAGCACACAGTAAGGTGAAAGGGCTGGTGGGAGTCATTGAAGTGAGGAAGTGTTCCCTATTTTTTACTGAGTTCAAAAGAATACAGTGCCACATAAGGTATTTTAACTCGCAGGAGCCACCCACCAGAGAAAAGAAAAAAAAAAAGTAGGTTCTAAGGAGTTGAAGAATATTTTTTCCCTCTATGAACATCAAACATTGTGTACTTGAAAGGTACAGTCCAATGAAGATGTTGTTCCTTGACTGAGGTGTTGGTTTAAACATAAAACTAACCATAAGATGCCTAGAGGGAAAAACTGTAGTAAAAATGATCTGATTGCTTTCACAAATCTCTGAATCTCAGAATGGGCAGAATGCCGGCACATTTTCCCAGAGGAAACTCCTAAAAGCCTATTTAACGGAAGCTGGTGACTCCAAGGCTTATGTAAGCTCATATTCTCTTGTTCTTTGGCCACTTATGACTCAGCATTCTCCTTGAATTTAAAAGTACTTTGGGAAGCTTTGAAAGTTTGAGGTTTAAAAAATAATAGCAATAAAACCCACTAAAGCTTCTAGGAGAGAAAGTAATCCAATGGTAGTCACATTTTATATATATATATATATATTTTTTTTTTTAATTTTGCTTTATTATTTCTAATACTATTTCTAGTAATTTCTCTGATACAATAATATATTTTTTCATGATTTACTTTTAGTTTAGACTACTAATTAGGCTACAGACGCTGTCCTTGACCTAAAATTGTTCATGAAGACCATGTGTAGTATTAGAAATAATAGAAAGCTAAATTTTAAAAAATAGCATACAGTGGTCTCTTTTATTATTTTAAAGATAAATATATTTTTTGATGGTTAAAAGACTGACTTTTCTGTCTTTCAGTTAATGCATTTTTTTTTTTCAGTTTGGTTAAGATTAATTGAACATCAAACCTTGTCAGGAGCTTTCATATACACTGTCATATTTAATCTACTCAGTTAAATCTATGAGATAGGTATTATTTTCATAGTAGGATTGTAAAACCATTACTATATGTGAGAGGGATCCAATATCAAGTGGTGAGAGTTGTCTGAATTCCTGGACAATATTCCAAAGATATATGTAACTTTAGGACATTGAAAAATATCACTGTATTAATAAAATAGTATTTGTGACTCTATCAAATTTTCTTTACTGTAAGTTTGTATTTTGCCTGCTGATGTTTAAAGCATTTTAAACTCTAGAAGTCTCTTTTCTCTACTGATTTCAAAAATAATTTCTCTGACATAATAATGTATTTTTCATGATTCACTTTTAGTTTTGACTATGAATTAAGCTACAGACACTGTACTTAACCTAAAATTGCCCATGAAGATCATGTCTACAAAGCAAAAACAAAAATCAAATGATATCTAATATTGGATAAACAGACATGTCCTCAAATTCATTCTACTAAAACATAAGTTCCATTGGTCTTTTGGACATGTTGAAGAGCAGAGATATATATTTTAATTTAGAGTTAATAAATCGGATTTGAATTAACAATGTGAAACATGATGTTTTGTAATTGTTTTTACCTTACTCCTTTTATGGCAAGATTATTTGTTATGCCATACTTTCATTCTTAATCAGCAGTAACTGAATATCTGATCTGTAGTTATGATCTTATGTTTATGCCAAGAAAGACAGATACACAGTAATTGAGTAATTTTTTTTTTTTTTTTTTTACTTTTTTACTCTCTTATTCTTGATGGATATTATTCACTGTAATTTATAGCACTAAGTGTAATCCACTCTGGCCATTGGTTTTAGTACGTTATGATGATATTTTAATGAATAACTTTATCAACTACTAAATATTGTGATAATTCACACTAGACACTTATCAATGCATTTATCATTCATATGATGGCACAATGGATAGCCAAGTTTGCAATGAAGATATTTAATGTCTTGATGAGTTGTTTTGTTGGTCAGCAGTGTCTAAATTTAAAGTCCAAACTCAACATTTTATAAAACATAGGCATTTAGAATTGGCCATCTTTCAAGAGAAGGGTAGGACTTTAGGACCTGGCATGCTGCCTGACACATAACATGTGTTTACAGTATTTAGGGAAAAAGGCAAATATCTATTCCAGTTCCCAAATTGCCAAATTTAATAATCTATACATTCCAGTATGAATAGATGTTCGGGGTCTCTTCACCCTTTAGCATTTGTAAACAACTGTAAATTGTTAGCAGTAAGCTGTAAAACTAGAGAAAGATTACTTTTTAGAATCTAGATGACAAACATATGGGATTATATAGAAAAGTCAGGGTAAAACGTGATTCTTATGGTAAGTGGGAATTTTTCCTTGGTTGACATTTAAAAATACATAGTGCAGTTCTTTTCACTGAAATAGACATTGGAATGGAAACTGCCCAAACTCTCTCGTGTAAAAAAGAAGAAAAATGTTTAAAGCAGCCCTTTACCCCTGTGCTTTGTATGCTTTGTGTGTCTGGCATCATGTGCACTCAATGAGTATCCACACATGTTGATGTTTACCTAACAGCAGGATGCACAGTTTCCTACCACAGTGCATAAGAAGACAAGCATAACATATGCTTGAATATTCCAAATAATTTGTTAGAAGACACATGTGGATCTATATCTAATATGAAATTAATTTTTCATACACACAGAGTTCTGTAACCAGATTTTTACACAGTGGGTTGTGGTATTGTAATCCCTCATTCATGAGCCATGTGTTTGAATTATGCTACTTGAATTATCAAAGTCATCTTGCTGTTTGAATGCCGCTGGCATCATATTTGAAAAAAATTTCATAATCAAGTCTAGCTCCTTTAGGGGAGATGTTGATACTGACCCTGTAGGTGGTACAATAGATGTTAGCTAGTGGCTTGAAGCTATTTTTTTTTATTTCATGTATTTATGAAGTGTCAATTCCCCTAAAATACCAAAATTCTGATAACTTCTCATTATCTCCTCCTCCTTCCCACTCCTACATCTCTTTCTCTTTCTTTCTTTCACACACACACGCACACACTGCTGCTTTTGTACACACAATATTTTATCTGCCTCCTTACCTCAAAAACTCTGATGGAGAAAAAAATTAATGGAATTTTAAGTCTGAAACAGTTTAACAATTTCACAGAAGATTTGATATTTACAGAAGCCTTCAAGCCTTCAGATACCCAGCTGAAATGCATCTTATCTCGTTAAATGAGAATTATGTATTGTTTTAGGCCCAAAATAATGATGCTAAGTATATTTTCTGAGCACCTATCTTATGCCAAATGTTTCTCTGTGTATCCTCATTCACCTCCTTTACTTCTCATAGTTTTCTAATGTAATCTTTACAGTGAGATAGCTATGTAAAGAGAAAGGAGTTCTAAATTTTACTAGGGGGCACAGTGCTGCCCTGCCTTTAGTAGAGCCTGGCCTTATTTTAATTACTGACTGACTTTGGTAAAGATCCATAAAGTATGTTTATCATATCTACACATAGTATAAAGTAAAATCTACAAGGCAGATGACAGAATCAGGGTAAAAATATCTTTAAGTGACTACAATGAAAATACAAAAAATAGCAGTCTTATATGTGATGTTCAATATGAGTTAGAGCGAAAGGAAAATGTGAATACAAAATGCCTTTGACCTAGCTTTTCAGTAAATACGATGTTAAGATTTGCAGGGCTGAGTTTGTCATCATCTATTACAATCCAGCAAGTTTAGATTGTTACTGAAAATGATAATATTCTCTTACATCAGATTAGGAAATGCCCAGAATCTATATTAAGAAGTTTAATGGAGAAATACTGTCCCTACTAAAAATACAAAAATCAGCTGGGCCTGGTGGCACACACCTGTAGTCACAGCTACTTGGGAGGTAGAAGTGGGAGGATCACTTGAGCTCAGGAGACACAGACTTCAGTGAGTCATACCTGTGCCACTTCCCTCTAGCCTGGCTAAAAGAGTGAGATGCTATATCAAACAAACAACAACAAAAAAGAAAAAAGAAAAGAAAAGGAAAGAAAAGAAAAGAAAAGCTGAAATTTAATGATGTGATTGACCTTAAATTAGGTTGGCCAGATCATATATAAAGTTTTATATTCAATTCTGGGCACCAAGTTTTCAGTGATGCATATCTAGAGTGTAGTGTGTACAAAGGAGGAAAACTTGGAGCAAAGCAATCTGTACCCCATTTCCTGTGGCAACCAGGAATGTGGTATATCTGGAAAATGGGAAGGCTTGGGAAGCTGGGGAGTGGAGTGGGAGTGTGGGAGGAGCTATGTTTTGTCTATGTATCATTCAATATTAAAAAAATCATCTTGAGGAAGTGTAGTAAACACATTTATAACATTAAATAGAACCTGTACAGGGAGATTAGGAGAAAAACCTGACACATTGAAAGACAAATCTTTCAAATAGGGAGAACCACAATGGAATATCAAGCCCACAATGGAACAGGTTGACTTGGTAAGTAAAGAGTTTCTTGTCCTTGGAAATGCATTTCTCATGTTTAAAAATAAATTGGACTGTTTGACATTCACTATTACTTCTCCTATGTATGCTTAAGATTTTATACTTTAAATGTAGGATGAAGTAGAGAGAAAATAGCTTATGCATATTTTAAATATATAAAAATGTCATTCCCCCTATAATTTAATTTTTATTTTAAATGTTTTTATAGATATTGGGTGACATTTCATAGCAGGCAATTATAACATAAAATAACAAAGTAGACTGACGCATGAATATTGCTAGCAAAAATAAGATCTTATTCAGACACGGCTTAGGTTGACTATTTTATTTCTTGCCAAAGTAATGTATTTCAGGATAAATGGGAAAAAAGGAATGCTTCATAATATTTAAAGGTAACTTTTAAAAATGCATCTATATACACATTAAGAAGTTAGATATTAGAACTCAAGTTTTAGACTTATAAATTAAAAATGAGAAGCTATCTTCTTCCTATCATCATTCATAGCTAAATGGTGTGAGCTATCTTATATTTGATTAGTGTGTGTATTGCCATCATCCTTTCAGACACTTCAATCCAAGTTTACAGGTATTGTTTCTCAAAAATGTTTCTTATTTCAGAAGAGCACAATCTTTGAGTATATATATAATTAGAGGGAGAAGTAGAGGAGATGCAATTAGCCAATATATTTGAGCACATTTATTTAATTTCAAAGAGTTGAAAGTTGAATCCCACAGAATTTGATCTATGGGGTATCTGTGTTAAAATATCACATTGATTTTTTTAGTTTTGCATTCAGTTGTCCTCACTGAAGAATATAATATGAAAAATGTGAAATAATATTTTAAGAGAATAAATACAGGAAACGATTTATTGTTAAAAGAAAGCCTTTATTAAATTTTAATAAAATTTCTTCATGCTGTTTTTAAACTTTTTAACTTATTATGCTCTTTTTCCCAGGACTGTATGATTTTGTAAAGAATTACTGTATGCTTAATGCTTCTCCAAACATTGTATCCTTGCTATATGTGTGCCAAAGACATGGGCACAGACAGATATAGTAAAATTATTTCAACTTTATCCATCAAAATTAGAATTGAAAAGGGCATGTGAAAATTCTTGAGGGGAAAAAAAAAGTAGAATCTTATGTTGCCCTATGAATTGACTCACTAACTCAATGAAAATAAATTACTTTTACTAATACTCATCCAAATCTGGCAATAACATAGTTGCAGCACATAATGAAAGCTATATTTCACCATATTGAAATCAAAGATCTACAATATATCAGCAACATCATTAATTTTGACACTGTCCTCAGATTTGGCATATACTTTCATGATTTAATCATATGTCCTTTATGGAGACTCTTCAGTCTCTCGTGCTGTTTCAAACAATTCTGTAAGAGCTCAAAGTCTTACAGTAGTAATAAGACAGGTCTACTACTACTTAGTAGTAGACAGGTATGTTAAGATAATCAAAATGCAGTTTTACAAATATTCCAGAGGAATGTGTGAAAGGAACTGTGGCTCATTCTAACTGTGGGGCTTGGAGAAGGTATTCCATAGAGATAAATTTCAGCCTATGCCTGGAAGGTTAAGTTTGTTATGCAGTGAAATTAAGGGAGTATGTTTCAGACAAAGGGAATAAGAATTGTTGTCGGGGGAAATGAAATAGCATTGGCTAGAAAATACATTTGACTTTGTCTGCATGCCAGGAAATAGGTCTGAAAATTTGCACAAGGATAGATCAAGATATTTCTCATATAACAAATATAAATAATGTAAACATTAAGCTGTTAGTGGCAGTACCATACATATATGGTAGAAGACCATTTTGGCTGCATGTGGACAGAGAGATTAAAGTCTGTCTTATCCTGATTCAGAAGGATGAATTAGAAAACCATCACAAAAAGTGATAAGTAACAAACAATAAGTAACAGAAGGACTAACTACAGTATACCATCATGATCATCTTATTATTCTTATTCTTTATGCTCAATTTCTCCTCTGCGTGAAGAGGAATTTAAGAGTATCACGTGCGAACTGGACTTTGATTGCTCTCTATGGACCCATTCTCACTTTCACTTATCTTCTTTCCTTCCATCCCAAAATATTTTTGATTCTCTAGTCTAAGCCCACTCTTTTAGCTACTAAGGAAATAGTAGTGTACAAAGTAAGAAAAGGGTGACAGGGAATGTGTATATGTTTGTGTGCTGGGGGTTGGCGTGGTGGTGTTGATGCGGTTTCTCAAATTCAAGTGGAATGAACATATACTTGACCAGCAAAAAAAATCAGTCTAATTTTTAACAGTTCTTTTATAACAATTAAACATACAGATACACAGAATAAGTCCTTAGGTTTTTGCATCAATATTATCATTGTTCAAAATATTTCTATTAGAGAACAGCATGTGGGCAAAAAGTAAAGATGGGAAACCAGACAATTTAAAAAGGGAACTTCCAGTCCTTATAATCCAAGAAATCGATGTTTAAATCCCAATTCTCTTGCCTCTGATGTAAAACCTTAGGAAATTTATTTGACTGACCTCTCTTCAAAGAGAAGAGAAAAAAGTGCTTCAGTTTTCTTCCCTAGAAGGGTTGCAAAAATAAAATAAATAATGCAAGTAGTATTTAGCCTACGGTGAGCCTTCAAGCAATGCCAGTTTTGACAATGATGATGGTGATCAAGTTTCTTTTAATCCAAGGACACTATTAAAACTCTTCATTGTTACCACTGTTACTTGTTAAACTCAGCTTTAATTTTGTCACCTTTCAATCACCTCTTCAAGTGTCCCACAGTGAGGGACCAGGAACTGTGATGAAGGACATCTTACTATAGGCAGTCTTGAACCATGACTGACAATTACAGGTCAGACTGAGAAAAGATACAGAATGTATAGTTATTTTCATTGAGTAAACTCATAAATGAAAATATTGTGTGGTTTAATGTAATCTGAATTTCATTGTATAGTCAGTTGAGCCAAACCTATGAATTAATAAATTTTTTCCCACAGCATAACACATTTGCTTATATTACTTTATTATATACAGTCCTTGAGTGTATATTTATCATGCTAGTCTATAAGTTACTCAAAGATAATCATATTTTTCTCATTTTTTAAAACTACAATTCCTAGCAGAGTGTCTGGCAAATGGTAAGCATGCAATAAATATCTGTTCACTAAGTCTGATATACAACTAATTTTTCCCAACTTCGCCTTCAAGTGAACGGAATTTACCAACTAGGATTCAATCTACTCTTTCCATACTTTTATGTCATATGTCTCTTAATCATTGTGCTTTACTGCAAATTTATTTCACTGGCAAATTTCACAGGTGAAATATTTATCTTTGGTTTTTATTTACTGTGGACTCATGTCTGTGATGTTCTTTCTTTCCATGATGACAGATAAATAGTATGAACACATTCCACAGAACACCCAGCACATTTTTGTTCTCACAGTTCTTAATATTTTTCTTGCATATGGTTGATGTTCCTCAAATATTTATTAAAAATATGTAACACGGCCGGGCGTGGTGGCTCAAGCCTGTAATCCCAGCACTTTGGGAGGCCGAGACGGGCGGATCACGAGGTCAGGAGATCGAGACCATCCTGGCTAACACGGTGAAACCCCGTCTCTACTAAAAAGTACAAAAAAACTAGCCGGGTGAGGTGGCGGGCGCCTGTAGTCCCAGCTACTCGGGAGACTGAGGCAGGAGAATGGCGTCAACCCGGGAGGCGGAGTTTGCAGTGAGCTGAGATCCGGCCACTGCACTCCAGCCTGGGCGACAGAGCGAGACTCCGTCTCAAAAAAAAAAAAAAAAAAAAAAAATATGTAACAGTACATTGGTAAATTTGTGTAAATATATCTATGAGAATATGAAAACTACCACCAATGATTATAAATGATTCTAGTATTTCATTATAATTGTATATTATCTTCTATAAAAAATGTGATGATGACTTAAAAACGAGTTAGTCAATGTTATCGAAATTCACCATGTAAATAAATGTGATTATAAAACTAATTATAGTATTTTGTCACGGTAAAATTACCTAATTTGCCCAGTTGTACTGTTATCTTAGCCATGCTAAATTTATACTGTATATTACATTTTAGCAGCAGTTTCAGGAACCCAGTATTAACTGTCAGATGTCATTTTATATCAGTGAAATTTGAATCACTCATTACATTTCATCATTTATATTATGACAGTAAATCAGTCTAGGAAACCTATTTAGAGACATTTTAATTTTAGCTAATTTATTATTTAAATAATATATATTTCAGCAATCTGCCAATTATATTTATATGAATACATACTATAAAGTATGCTTTTAATTAATCAGAATGAAATTAATTGAAAGCCACATTAATTTGCCCATCAACTTACAAAAAGAACAGGAGGCTTTTTATGCTTCATTTTAAGAGGAAAATGAAAAACAATGAAAGAAGGATAAAAACTGGATTTTTTTCAAAAAGTTCATAACACTTGTAGGATCAGATTCTATACTTGACCCCAACAAAATTATTTACGTCATAAATTTACATTATGCGCGTTATAAATGATATTTGAAAGGATTACTCTTTGGTAATAGCAAAACCTAAGTTGTCAAAGAAAGATGATAGGTTAATATACATCCCTTGATAATACATTTTAGCTATATTTTTCATTAGCATGGATTAATAAATTATTTTTCATTCCACTGTCAATTATTCAGCACATTCTATATTTTTAAGTTTTTTTCAAAGGTATTCTCATCAAACACACATACCTCTGCTTTATCTTTTGCATTTGATTGTTCATATGAAAATATTAAATTATGTAATTTTCAGTAGCTCAACATCACACTCTGCAGCCTCCCTAAAGGGAGGATATATTACTTAGAGATAAGCAATTAGGTATTTTAAATATTTAGATACCCAAATATCATTCTACAGTCTTAGTCTCTCTTATTGAGACAAATTGTTCCCTGTTTCTGCATCCATAAACATCACCAGAGAGAACATTAATAATCATTAGATATGTGCCTCAGTAGAAACTGGGAAATAGTTTAATGGGATTTTAACTTAAATGAAGACCAACCGTGAGTAACACTTACTTTGCAATGGATCCTTAGGGTATATAACCACTAACAAGAAAATGATCATTTATCTTTTAGTTTGCTCTTTCTGTGTGAGTTCAAGAATAAAAAGCTCAAAATACATAACTGAAAGAGCAATCCAGCCCTCAGTGCTATTAATTGTTAAATGCAAAAAAAAAAAAAAAAAAAAAAACACGTCACAAGAAACTGATTTGGTCATTAACATAAACAATTTGAAAACCATCCACAATTAGTGTTTGGTTTTCCAGTAATAATATGCCACTGTCTTAGAAGAATTGTGTTTTCTTATAAGACTTACTGGATTTCAGAAATGTCAGAAATATATCTCTCTACTGTGAAATGATGGTATCCACATACATGTGAGCAAGTTTTGTTTTATTTTATTATTTTATTTTATTGAGATAGAATCTCCCTCTGTCTCTCAGGCTACAGTGCAGTGGCACAATTTGGCCTCACTGCAACCTCCGTAGCCTGGCTTCAAGTGATTCTCCTGCCTCAGCTTCCTGAGTAGCTGGGACTACAGGAGCCCGCCACACGGCCGGCTAATTTTTGTATTTTTAGTGAAGATGGGGTTTCACCATTGTGACCAGGCTGGTCTTGAACTCCTGACCTCAAGTGATCCCTCTGCCTCAGCCTCCCAAAGTGCTGGGGTTACCGGCGTGAACCACTATGCCCAGTCATGAGCAAGTTTTTTTTTTTTTTTGAGTCTTGCCCTGTCCGCCAGGCTGGAGTGCAGTGGCGCGATCTTGGCTCACTGCAAGCTCCACTTCCCGAGTTCACGCCATTCTCCTGCCTCAGCCTTCCAAGTAGCTGGGGATACAGAGGCGCCCGTCACCATTCCTGGCTAATTTTTTGTATTTTTAGTAGAGACGGGATTTCACCGTGTTAGTCAGGATGGTCTCGATATCCTGACCTCGTGATCTGCCGGCCTCAGCCTTCCAAAGTGCTGGGATTACAGGCGTGAGTCACCCCGCACAGCAGAGAAAGTTTTACATTTTTATCTCCAACATCATATGTTGCCCCCACAGAGTGATGAACAGGTTTAAAGTGATTCTCAGTCGACAAATATGTGTGCACATACATCTTCCCGCCTTTTCTTCTCTCATGTTCTTGTTTCACTTTTCTCCCACCACAGCAAAGCAATCTGCCACACAACTTCTATTCACAATTTATTCTTGGATAGAAATGGAAAAGTTTAATAAAAATACAAATGTGTGGTAAACTAATGAATTTGATACAACGAACTTTAAGGATAGCCTTGAATTCTACACAGACCATATACATTTATCATTCAAATTACTTGTAAAGACAGAAGAGAGTGCATTTTCAAAAAACTTGACAGCTTAACGTTACTACATATAAATTGTTACAGCTGCCATAATTCAAGAGTTTACTTTGGAAGTAACTTGAAAGAAGTATAAAATTAAAGTGATCTCTACCACACTTTAATGAGGCTTTACCACAGCACACTGTGTAGGAAGTGGACAGTTCCAACATATCCCACATCCGTCCCTGTAACGTTCATCAGGCATACCTGCGCCAGAGGGAAGATACGTTTTGTGATGTGTCTTAGCATAGACCCACTGGAAATTGTCAAATCTCTATTATCTAATACTTTTGACCAATGGAAAAATCAAAGAATTAAAGCTGCATCTGTAAAAGAAAAGCTGAAAAGGATCAAAAGATACAATTTGTTCGTAAGTTCTACTTACTCAAATAAAATTATTTAGTCATTTTAGTAAAGCAAAATTCAATTTATAATGACAGCATGGAAATAAATGTTTAAAATTGTAAAGAACAATTTGACTATATACAAAAAACAAAACAAAACAAAACAAAAAACGAAATACCACATTCTGGAATTGAATGGCCTGTTGGTACATTATTAGTATTCTCTTGTGAGACAAGTGTGTCCATATACCTGAAGTGTCCATGAATGCCCATAATGAGTACAATGGATTTTAATATGCCAGTAGTGTACTTAAGGGTCAAATATTTTAACCATGTCTAAAAATTCATTTTAAAATTTTTGGCCATGTTTCCAAACTATTTAGACAGTATCTTTTGGAAAAGAATAAAATTTTATTTTATGAAGCAAAAACTTCATAAAAGTATGAAGATTCTGTTTTAGGGAAATACACTTTTAATTTTTAATATATTTGCAAAACTTAATAGGAAGAATTTGATTTAAAGATCTTGGCATAATTCTTTATCTTGTATTTGTCCTCCTTCTGTATTTCTCATCTTTCCTCCAGCTTCTCACCATGACAAAGTGATTGAGAACATGTGTTAGGTTTTCTTTCTTAGCACCTTTGTTCAACAACTGTTCATTTTTGCTGCTTTCCAAGCAATTGGTCAGCTTTAAAGTTTATTTGCATTTTTAAAACGATGCACAAAATAAAACACCCTCAGATCTGATTAATGCTTCCTAGTTTCACTTCTAAAACACAAACAAACAAGCAGTGCAGTCTAGCCACCTGCAAAACACCAAATTAGCCTTGTGATTAGTAGGAAAGAGACAATTGCATGAGAAATTTTGGGGGCAGGAAAAAAGTGGGTAGAGTTTGACTATGGAGAAAATTAGTTTGCTCATGCATTTTGGATAAAGTGAAATATAACAGAAACATTCTAAGTGTCCAAATATATTTTGAAATGTGTTTTGATAGTGATGTAATGAGATATTGAGAGTAAATCATCCACAATCACATATCTTATTAAATAACTTCAAGGATAACACAACAACCAAAAAGAAGCCTATGAAGATTTTAGAATAAAGTTGGCCTTGTTTCAAAACATCTGATATTTGCTTTTGTCTTTTCACACCCATCCCCCCATTTTGAGGAGAGGGAGGTGTCTGGCGTGAACCTCAGGAACTGAATGGGCCAAGGACAGAAGAACCTCAGAAATATTGCCATTGTGACCAAGAAAATGAGAAGTGCCATGAAGAGTGTTTTCACTATGACTTCTCATAATCCTGTGAACTATCTTTATATTATAATGTCCCATAATGTCTGATATGCTCTGGCTGTTTCCCCACCCAAATCTCATCTTAAATTGTAGTTCCCATAATTCCCGTGTGTTGTGGGAGGATAATTGAATTATGGGGGCAGTTACCTCCGTGATAGGTAATGAATTCTCACCAGATCTAATGGTTTTATAAGGGGCTTTTCCCCCTTCTACTCGGCATTTGTCCTTGCTTCCACTATGTGAAAAAGAACGTGTTTGCTTCCCATTTCACCATAATAGTAAGTTTCCTGAGCCTTCCCAAGCCATGCTGAACTGTGAGTCAATTAAACCTCTTTCCTTTATAAATTACCCTGTCTCCGGTATGTCTTTATTAGCAGCAGGAGAATGGACTAATACAATGTCTTATAGTACCAAAATTTCCCTAGAAATTTTGCGAGTCACAGTTCATAAAGTGGCATTAAGAAAAAAAAAAATTGGTATTCACTTTGGGAGGCCGAGGTGAGCAAATCACGAGGTCAGGAGATCGAGACCATTCTGGCTAACACGGTGAAACCCTGTCTCTACTAAAAACACACACAAAAATTAGCCAGGCGTGGTGGTGGGTGTCTGTAGTCCCAGCTACTCGGGAGGCTGAGGCAGGGGAACGGCGTGAACCTGGGAGGCGGAGCTTGCAGTGAGCCAAGATCAGGCCACTGCACTCCAGCCTGGGCGACAGAGCCAGACTCCGTCTCAACAAAACAAAACAAAACAAACAAATAAAAATTGGTATTATACCAATTCAGTTTCAAAATATACTTAATCATATGTTTTATTTAAACAACTGAAACTTAGAAATTGACTTTCTGGGATTTGCTTAATGATCATTTGTTATCAACTGAAATTCAGTATATTAGGAAAAAAGGGACTTCATTTTCTTAGCAGTTTACATTTCAGATAGTTTAAAAACAGTTAATAAAGAATAAACAACTAATTTTCATTGCACTACTATAAAACTACCAAAAGTAAAATGCATCTATCCATATCAAATTAAAGTAAGAGTTTTAAATTTAACAGGCATTTGGGTGCAGGCTGTCTACACAGCAGAAAAATATGGGAGTCCGTGATAAGCAATGATGCGGGGAATGTAATTCTTTTTGTTTCTCTATAACAGGGAAATATGTTCTCAATTAACAAAACAGTATTTTTCTCAATTTCTCAATTCTGAAAATTGCTAGACATATTATGCTTTACAACCCTACACTCACACACTATAGACATATGCCACGAGTAGATGCTTTGCTGACTTGAAGGTTTCTGCAGTGATTTTTCTTGCATGCGCTTCCTTTTGTGCTAATAGAACACCCACAAGATAAGAAAAAGAAATGCTTAGACATGCACCATCCCTTTCTCCAAAGATTGTTAGGTACTAGTATTTGAAGTTTGAGAAAATATTATTTAAAGGACTACAAAGCTAATGTAAAGATAACAGAGCCATGCTGCTGATATTATTTAGAATAATATTGCTATGACTAATGATGGTATATTGCTGTAAGTTGAATGTGACACAAACAACAAATGAGACTGTTAAAGTCCACAATTGGGTTATGGAATTCTCATTTTGTTCTCCCTTTTGCAGCAGTCCTTCTTTTATAAAATGGGTATTGCAAGAGAAAAGAGCGGAGATAAAAATTTATAACAATATTTTTTTTTCCACAAGAGTTGGAAATTGTCCACTTCAATACAGATATGAATTTCTTTCTTTGTCCTGTGATTTTGTTAATGGTAGTGTATGAAGTATAATGTCAGTGCTATTTCATTTCTTTGAAAGCAGTGCCATTTTATTTATTTATAGACACGTAAAGCTCTGGAAATATTAAAATATTTTTCTGAGAGTTAAAAATAATGGGTAAGTTGTATGTAATGGAAGCAACATAGCCCATTGGAGGCATTTACTGTCCAGAATGGAATAGCCTTTGACTGATTAAGTGGACAGACTTTATTGACTACATTATTAAATATGAAATCTATTAAACTTAAGTACAACATTTCCCCCCTTCAAATGTTAACATCAGTGCCAGTGGGAGAGTAAAACTCGTGACATTTAGAAAGGAGAGAGAATCAGATGAGATTTACCAGAAAGAGGATATATAAATAATTGAATAGGAATGTCTGTAACAATGCAGCTCTTTTAGATAATGTGTGACAAAATATTTCTCTGTTTTCTGATGGGGAAAAGTTTCTAATACAGGGCTCAATCAGTTGTTCCTTAGGAACTGCAATCAGGGTAATTTTGGCGGCTTCCTTCCAAGTTCTGATTTATCACCCCAGTATCCCAAGGGCCCTCCATGTGATTGCCTTGGCACTGGTATTTATGCTGGATGAACTGAAAGTGCCACACTTAACTCGATATTATCCTTCCTTGGGTCACAAGAGTACTATCTTTCAAGAACATTTGGGTGATTTTCACACCACCCCAAATCTCACCAATACTAGAGGTACCTCTTCTTTGCAACTTAGAAGAAGCCACTAGATCTGTAAATACAATTCAGCAAGTCTCAATAAACATTTCTTTTCCCAGCTGGGATGCCAGTTCACAGAAGAGGAAAGTCAATGCACTCAAGTGGGATAAATTAGTGCACTGGCTCATAGTACCAGCTTCACAGCTGTGTCATGATTTCCTTTAGGGGTCTAGGAAAATATAGCTTTTCATGCCTGATATTCTTTCTATTATTGTTATCTATCCTCTTCAGAGGTGTAAAGAAATGACCTTTCCCCTGGAAATGCCAAACTGCTTCTTTCAGAGAGACTGCTGTTGCTTCTAAAGAGTCAGACCTCTGTTTCACTCTTTTGAAGAATCTGCCATTGCAATCACAGGTAAAGTACTTAGCAGGAAGAAGATAGTGCCATGAGTCTCTAAGGTAGGCTCAGTCTCACAACAGGGCGCTGGGGTTTGCCACTGCCTCAGCGTGTTCAAGCTGCCAGAGCACTTCTTGCATGCTGATATCTTTAGATAGCAAGACCTTCACTGTCCTTGTTTACATTCTTAAAGTGAGGCTTTTCTCTTTGCTGAAAGTTTGCAAGCTGACAGCTTTGGAATTTGAATTTTTCCATGTCTTTACAGATAAAGTGCGGTGGCACTGACAGGAGCCTCCCATGATGCCTCCTTATATTAGTTTCCTATAAAATCGGGGCCAGAAACTGGTGTCAGCTATGCTCACCAGCAAGCTGAACCTTGGGAGAAAGGTAGTCGCTCCCCCGATGCCACCCCTCCCCTCCCCCAGCCAATAAAGCAGAGAAGTGGCATCTTTCCAGAAGCTGCTGCAAATGCTTATATAGCTTTAGGTAGAGCGAGGTCTTATGGACTGTGGGTTCATTCACATAGCTGGAGGTTAGGAGTGAGAAGATTCTCCTTTTTATCCCTAGCCAAAAACAGATGCCACTCACGACAGGCTTTGTTAGACTGCAGTAGACATTGGCATTGTTTGGAAATATAATTTATTTGCTCTGGGATCCTTGAGTGTATTACCCTCATTTCATTTACATAACATTGAATGATTGGCCTACTGCATAATTCCCTATATACTTCTTTGTAACTCAGTCTACCTTGTACTGCAAAAGACTAACTAAGGACCTAAAAATACAGCAGGTCATAATAAATCTAGGGCGCAGATGTTTGTAAACTTTTAAAATTTGAAAATCCATTTCATTACAATGGCTTGTGCTTTCTTAGGTTACAAACAAGTTAACTTTTGTATTAGTAGGGGTGCATTTCCTTAAAGGGTTACAAAGCAATCAATAATTATGTGACAATGACACAGCATGGATTCTCCGCATGTACCTTCTTCAGGGATTATATAGTTGATCTTATACTGTATTTTCTCAAAATAATTTTAAAATTTGCATTTATAAATGCCTTCACACTCAGGTTAATATTGATAAAGAAAGAAATTACTTCATTAAACTTTGGTTACTTTATATTACTTTACTTGAAACAGTATTATATACTGGTTTAATCACAAAATTTCTTCACTAAAGTTGCACTCAAATGATTTTTTGTGCCTGAAAACACATGCAGACTTCCTTTTCCTGTGAGCATTTAAATAGTGACTGTAAAACCCGAAGATAGTTTTTATAAGATTTTGCATAAATACAATTAATCAACTTAACCTAAATTTTACCCTTGAACTGTATGTAAGCTGAAGTGTTGGTTAAGTGTTGGCATTTTAAACACCCTTCTTGTTCAAATACAAACACTAATAGAAATTAATATGAGGAAATGACAGTCAAAGGAATGATGAATCATACTGCCTATTACTACACCAAAAAGAAAATGTTAACAATGGTGGAGTAGAGTCCCGAGTGTCCTGCAAATAGAAAGTTCTGATTCGTGATTCGGAGAAGAAAGAGTTTTACTTGTATTTTCTACTTTCAAATGTACAAACTAACATGACAGCCATTTGTTGTTCTTTATAAAAATCATGACTTATCAAGTCTACATGTTCAGGAAGGTGACATGGACAGAGATGTAAATGAATGTCTTTGTTTCGAGATATTTTCAAGCAGTTCATATTCAGGGCACTGAACATCTCAAAACATTTATACCAATAATTACTGTAAAATATTAAATAAAACGATGTAGTGATTTTGTAGACATCATAAAACTGATATCAGAGGAAGTCAGAGAGAGAACAGAAGGGGCTTTATGAGGCTTTAAGTGTCTGTTGTCAGCCAGACATTCTTCTAAGCCCTGTGAAACAAATATCAATAGACGTATGAGGAATTGTTACCTAATCAAGGAGGCAGACATGTAAACAAATAATTACAACTTGTGGGAATTATTACAATTACATTTTTTATTAGATTCATATTAATAAAATAGAGATTTCTGGGAATATTCAGAAATACTTAGCAAACTCTGTCTCACGGCCGCCATGACATGAAGGTGGCAGGGCAGAGATGGCTTCAAAGATATGTTAAAATTTGAACTGATTCTTAAGATATAGAAGAGCATTCAGGGAAAAAAAGGGGAGGAAGAAGGAGAAGCTAGGAAATGACAGAGAGAAATTATGTGCAACGCGTGTAGGCTTAATGTAACGTAAGTAATCAAAGTGGCTGGCCCAATGGTGTTAGGTGTGGACATGGCACAAGATACATTTGAAAAGACAGGAATACAGGCCACTTGTAGCCTTGTATGTCATCTAATGAATTTGGACATTTCATCTGTACCACAAGAAGAACAATGACATATTTTAAGCAAAGTTTATAAGTATCAAAACTAATTTCTAGATAAAATAAACAAAATTAAAACTCCAGTAAGTTTTTGAAAATAACTATTCTATTGTTTTATCAGGTTTATGGAGCTTGTTATTTAAGGGCATACTCTCCACAGTGTAATATCTAGGAACCAAAAGAGAAAAAACAAATCAAATAAAAGTGGAATAAAATCACAATGTTTAAACTTTGGGAAGAGGTGACTTTAGTAATTTAATTGTGTTATTTATTTTAGTAAGGATGCTATTTTAAACGCACATTAACTAATTTGATGAAAGGAAGATTCCACAGAGTCTAGTCATCCCAGCACATTGATAGTGGGATACTTCCTGGGTTATTAGGCGCAAGGTAGAAGATACGCAGCTCAATGATTGAGGGCTTGTTTTTTGTTTTGTCCCTGACTTTGAGGCTTTGGGGATACTGCTGTGATAAAGCAGATGGTATCAGTATGTCTGTGAGTTGGGAGGAAAAGGTGCTGTACTTTCAGTGTGTGGATCATGTTTCCAAAGAAATAATTATAGGACAAAATGATCAATGAAGCTTTTATGTGTACTACATTTCATTTCCCTGTCAAATAATACTAACCAATCTGAAATCACTCATCTAGGCAGAATGGGAGGATTATACGTAGAAAAAAAATAAATGAATATACAGTACCAAAATAAAGAATGAGTTTGTTTAAACTTCTGATGCAAAATATGTACTTTATTTATTTAATGGGTATCAATAGGTCAATATGAATAAAGTTCTGTATTTGTTTAGACATTGTTGCTTTTAGCAGTCCAATTTTCTGCAATGTACAAGTAGAGAAGCTGCATTTTCATAGACTGCTTTCTTGTTTCTTAAGATTCTTTTTTCTTACCCCCTCCACTCTCACTCCTTTGCACACTTATTGCTAATCAGTAAGATGAAAAAAAATTCTTGACTGCTCATTTGTTTTCTAAGGGATTTCAGTAAACCAAATGTACCAATAGAATAATGCTTATTTGCTCCAAGGCAAATGCGTCCTTTGAACTTCAAACGTGAAACACACATTGTGAACTAATAATCAAGCACACCTCTCTCAATAGCCTCTGACCTCTTCAAAGACATTGCTGTAAAATACTGTGAACATTCAGGGACCTTAGAATTTAAGACAGATGCAGAGAATTTAGCATCATGGCTGGAGAAATTTAATTGGAATGATTAAACTCTTGAAAAATAGAAAGTTAAAGAAAAAAAAAAAGACTAAAAAAATACAGAATTATTTTAAAGTGAAGAGATTGATGGGTTAAGATGTCGAATATTATATAGGGAAAGACAGATTCCTTATACTCAATTATGTGTTTTTTTAAGAGACTTTATTTTTATATAAAAAAAATTAATAGTGTATGCCCCTCCTACAAGGTAAATCCATTCCTTTTCAAGGTAAAAAGACTTGTACCAGGTTATTAGGGTATATGATTGTAGAAACACTATTTTGGTGAAAGCACATAAGTATAGATGAGATTAAGTGATGAATATCATACCTCTGGCATAAGATACCATTAATATCAATGCTAAGACAGTTACTGAAAATCCGTATTTACAATAAAAGTTTTATTTTTATAATGCCATGGCAGGCTTACATCACCTGCTAATTTGTAGGCCTCTGGCAATAGTGCTAATCAAAGGGACAGGGTGGATAAACCTTTTATAAAAAAATTTAATGAGAACTCATGATTTTTCAGAGGAAGGATAATAAGAAAACACACATATCCTGTGTCTAAAAAAACTCTGGGAGAAAATGAACTTCCTGTTATTGTTGCTACAGGTTTCAAAAAATACTTTCAAGGCATAAACTATTTTTTTCAAAATAAGTTATTTATTGTGGTTGATAACCTATTTTCAAGTGATCAGAGAAACTAATTATTACTTTGTTTCATATTTATTCTGTAAGGCTCAGTGTCTTACATGCATTTGAACTCCCATTGCTTTCATAAGTTGAAAATAGATTACTTGCAACTTTCTCATATCCCCTTGATGTATAGTGTATGTTACTCTTCTTTTACAGTCTCTAAGATGGTAATAAAACCTTTAGTTTAAACTAATGTATTATCTGTCAAACATGCTTCAATGTGTGAGAAATTATCAAAACACTATCATTTTTTAAGGTTTCTATTTATATTCGTTATTGAAGTTAGTAAATTATTTATTATTGTGGAAAGTAAAAGGACTGAAGAAAATCTGAAAGTAAAGCAGTATTTATTAAAGTAAAAACCTACACCTATAATGTATTCAAGTAATCCACCTTTCTCTATTTGCCTCTCTACAAAAAACTTAGTAAACTATGTTCATCATTTTTTTGAGATTCATGATTTCATATCTTTTTATTTTGAAGTCATTTATAGAATTTCTAAGGTTTTATCCTTTCAATAGATCTTTTCCAAGATAAAAATGTCTCATTTTTAACAAGAAGATAATATATGAGCTTTTATGTTTATGCATATATAAATACCAACAAATTGTCATGCCCTGTGAAAAGAACAGAAAGCACAGTAGACCAGTACAGTATCCAAGGGTTTGACTTCCCAGCTTTATCAATCATTCACTTAGTAAACTGTGTTCATCATTTTTTTGAGATTCATGATTTCATGTCTTTTTATTTTGAAGTCATTTATAGAATTTCTAAGGTTTTATCCTTTCAATAGATCTTTTCCATGATAAAAATGTCTCATTTTTAACAAGAAGATAATATATGAGCTTTTATGTTTATGCATATATAAATACTAACAAATTATCATTCCCTGTGAAAAGAACAGAAAGCACAGTAGACCAGTACAGTATCTAAGGGTTTGACTTCCCAAGTTTACCAATCATTCACTTTACACAAATTCCTTAACTCACAATAAGTTGGGATAATAAGGACAATAATAACACATAATTAATAGATTTGCTATGAGAATATTTACACGTATACATATGTGTATATATATATACTCCTTAACATAGTGTCTGGAATAATAGCTCAATAAATGTTCACTATATATTTCAGTACTTTGTCAGTTAGAGAACTGTTTATATTTCTTCAAGAAAAGTACAGCAAAATCAGAATATGAATGAAGGCTCCAAAAGCATAATTGTACTCTTTAATAACAGTGGTCCCGTCACAGCAGATTGGGAGATTTGCACTTTGTCAGCACTCAGCACATATTAAGGAAACAATCAATCAAGACATTATTGCAACACAGCAATCCGTAATCCATTATTCATTTCTGAAATACTAGTTGTAAGGCAAAGGTTGGAGCTGATTTCTCATCTTATGCTATCATTTCGTAGTGAATGAGAGAAATGGCATCTTTCTCCTGGACCAAATTCACATTATTGTTAAATACAATAGAATCAGAAGGACATGATCCAAGGGCACAGACTAGTCATCTTCCAATTAGCATTGGTAGCATAATGCCAAACCCACTTTTGCACCTTTTATAATTTCCTCATACTTCATTACTTATGAAGTACAAGAAAGAGGAATTTAGTGTTACCTAAATTTTCAAACTCTGTGTTTATATTTCCATTTAGAAAGGAATGCATTCAGGTCTTGTTATACGCAGTAGTTATGTTCTATAAAGTCACCTCAAACTCTGTATTTGTGAATTCTGAAGCGTTGCTCCTAGAGGAAATAAAGGGTTAGGTTCCTGGAAAACTCTGATTACATTTCCATATATCAATCAATACATAACTTTGTTTTATATATGTTTCTGTTTAAAGACACCTTATTTCACACATGCTGTTGATTCATTAACATTGAACTCCTGGCCAACAACATTATAACTCGTGCCTGAACAAAGCTTATCTAACACATTTCCTGTGTAAGGCATATCACAGAGTTTTTGTGCTTAGGAACATTAAACAGCACTTCAGCACCATGTTTGGGGTCTATTTCAAATGGCAAAATCACCAACAAAAGCGACACCATGCAAAAAAAAAAAAAAAAAAAGAAAGTGGCACTAAATAGACGTTAAAAAAGACACTTGTTTACAATATGAGAGCTGAAACGGCATTGCCTTGTTCAGCCTCAGCTGGGAACATGTGCATCCGTGATTCAACTTTTTCAGAGCTCTACATGTCTGTGAATAACTGCCAAAACGTTATGAATATTGATTTGGGCATTACAAATTTTAGCAAGTATATACATTCACGAATATGGAATCCATGAACAATGAAGATTCTTTATTCAGAACCATTTAGGAGAACAATGGAACAGAGATGATTTTATAATAAAATATAATAATGAAAGTATTTATTGAGTAAATGGCAGATCAGGGACTTTATATCCATTTAACAACCATGACTTTACTGCTCTTTTATAGACAAAGTAAAGTAAAGGCTTAAAGAAATAAAACTAAGGTCACACAACTAGAAGTGGACTAGCCAGGATTCGAACTAATGTCTGTTAAAGTTCAAAGCTCCAACCACTATGCTATACTTCTCATTATAAGCAGTACAATACTCATTTACTCACAATAGAGCAATGTTAGTGGCTAAAAGAACAGCATTTTACATTTTAGTGCTGCTTTGATTTTTGAATCTCATGTTCAAAGTTTTACCTCACATCTTTGAATATGCTATTGAAATGTAAAATAATATTTTCCTCTTTGTATATTTTGTGAGGTTATATTTTTCTCCAATTTACATCATTTAAATAGTTTCATAGTTTTCTCAATGTATATTTGCATTAAAAATGATTCATAGCTGGGTGTAGTGGCATGTGCCTATAGTCCCAGCTAGTCAGTATGCTGAGGCAGGATGATTGCTTCAGCTCAGGAGTTCAAGTCCAGTCTGAGTGACATAGCAAGACCCTATCTCCTGAAAAGAAAAAAAGGAAATGATTTATGAATCGGTCATTATCCCAAGGTTTATTTGTAAGCGAGTCTTTTTGAAATTTTCTATATAAACACATCAGGTCATGTCCTAAACCATCCCCTCTAAGCCCATTTATCTCATAGTGAAACTGCACTGGAAAAAGAACACCAATAGCACTTTTGGAACCACCTTCTACAACAATGTTTCCTTGAGAAAACACAGTTCCTAGTTGAAATGCTAAAAATATATATCCCTAGTGCAATTGATTAGGAACTCACATTCACTTGACAAACAGCAGGTATGGAGAGTCCTCCAGATCAAAGGCATTGCTGGAGGTCTGAGAAAGGAAATGGATGGGACTCCAGAAACTTTGGGGCAGGAGAGGGTGAAAAGAAGGAAACATTGAGATCTGAAATTTGGAAAGAGTGAAGTAGCTGAGAATAAGGAATGGAGACCAGAAAGATTCCTAGTGATTTTAGCACTCTTTAGATCCTCTCAGAATCAGATACTACCTAACTAGTATCTTTTATTATTATTATTATTGCTACTGACTTCAGATTTTGACTGGTAAACTCACTTTTTTAATAACCACCATTTGTTGTTTTTGACCATTTGTGTACTCTTTTGGAGAAAATAATTCTACAGATTTTAAACTTATAATTTATATTCTTATCTCTAATGTTCAGATTGCATCAATAATTAGAGTATTTAGTGCTGTTAATGAAAAGAAACAAGTTTCTCAAATTTCTTACTATTTCTGTTCTTCTCTTTTCCTCTTTTTTCCTTCTGCTTTTGCTGTGTCTCAAATTTTAGTGTAAATAAAAATCACCTAAGGATGCTATTGTTTAAAAAATGTATAGATATGTGGACATCACCTCCTGATAGTCTGATCAAGTAGATTTGCTATGGAGTTCCGGAATCTGTGTTTGTAATCTGTATCCCAGGTAGTTGTCATAGAGATGATATGGTACACCCTCTACTTGAGTCATGTGACTTACAGCGTAAAAGAAAATGAAGTTTATACATGAATGTTACCAAATAAACTTTACTTACAAATACACCTAAGTGAATGCAATCAGCATTTCAGAGAGGTCAGAAACAAGTTCTATAAAATATTTGATCGCACCATTAGGAAGAGGAAGTTGGTAAGAAGGGTGCCATTTTGGGGGAAGGGGTCTTGTGAATTTGGCCTTGGAGAACTTACTCCTCTCAGCCCCAGTTCTCAGGAGGAAAATGAGAGATTATACATATGTATCTTTCTTGTTCACACCTTCTTTTTCTCTTTTAACTGATAATTTGGTCATTAAATGCTTTACCTTTATGGGGTTTAAGTAGAACCGGAAGAGAGAAACTAAGATCAGAGGAGGATGATTGATAATACTTGCATCAACAGACTGGGAGGGAAAATAGTAAGTCATTGTCTAACAGATAACATAACTGAATGACATTTTCTGGGAAGATGTCCCTCTGTTAGTGAGTAAGCAACATTATCATTATCATCATTGTCATCATCATCATCAATATTATAATAGTTGTCAACATATAGAGCTACTATTGCTTGAAGATTAAGGACTACTATTACTACATTATAGAAAGATGTGTTGAAGCCTTGACCCCCAGTGTGACTATTTGGAGATAGGGCCTTTTTGGCAGTAATTAAGGTTAAATGAGGTTATAAGGGTAGAGCCATGAACTGATAGAATTAAAGTCCTTATAAGAAGAAGAAGAAGAGAGACCAGAGCTCTCTCTTCATATCCACAATCAGAGGAAAGGCCATATGAAAACACAGGGAAAAAGCAGCTGTATCTGCAAGGTAGGAAGGGAACCTTTACCAGAAACCAGATTGACTGACACCTTGATATTGGACTTCCCTGCCTCTAGAGCTGTAAGAATTAAATTTCTGTTTGTTTTAAGCCACCTAGTTTACAGTATTTTGTCATGTTTCTTAGCAGACCAAGAAAATAACTTTAATATATTCTCATTTTTTTGTGCTACAAATTCTAAGACAAATTAGTATAAGCCATTGGTTGTCAAAAAACCCAAGTATAAAGTAACTTATTAAAAGTAATGGCAAAAACCACAATAACTTTTGCACCAACCTAATAACTTGTTCAAGGTCAATAAAATGTGTGCGTGTGAGGGTGGTGGGGGTGGGTGTTAAATATGACTCAGGCGGTTTAACTTCAGAATCTAAACTCCTAGTGATGAACCAATACATAGTTCCTATAGATGTGTGTAATTTAACTCTTAAATTTTTAGTGTGGACATACAATTTAAAGATTTTACTTTTTAAAATCACTGTTCATTTTAAGTAATTTATGTTTTGAGAAGTTTTGCAATTCATCATTGTATAAACCTACTGTTACATGTTGAATAGGCCCTTTATCGATAAATTTATTCATATTTCTGTTTTAAAGAGCTTGTGAGTCTTTATAATACAGACAAGAATTTTGCAATTCATTCAGAGGAGTTTTTTTTTTCTCTAATAGGTTGAAATATTTCTAGATACTAACGCTTTTGTTACAGAATTCAAAGGAAAGTTGTCTAAGGGCAGCATGTATTTTAGAAGAGTTTCTCAAATGCTTTCCTGTCTTTTGTTATACTTTATATTTTCAAGTTCTTTGAAAGTAGGTACATTGCCTCATATTCAAAAGATGTTAGAAGAACCTAAACTAGATTTCTATTGGTTTAATTCAACATTTCTTTGAAAATATGTAAGTTGGCAGAGGCAGAATTTCCTCAAGGAGGTCCAAAATTTCAGTTCAGAAAAGACTAGCTTGTCCATAAGTACACTGTTTCAAAGCATTTAACACTGTGATATAACTTGAGAAGAACACGAGACTCCACGTAAGATATCTGAAAGATCAGCTGGGTGTATTTTCAAACAGAAATATTTCCTATAAAGATTGATTCCTTTGTTTGAACTAAAACTTCTTTAATGCTTTAGCTCAATGTACAATCATATCAAAATTTGCAGTCATTGCAAATGAAAAATAGCAAATACGAAGGGGCTAATCACTGGAATATATTTTCACATCAAGGGAAGAAATCATTTTTGCTATCGTCTTTAGGTGAAGCTTTAATAGATTTTAAATTTATCAGATAACCTTCTGAACAAAGGAAATGATAATCGTGCCTTGTTGTTTAATGTCTTTTCTTATTATGTTGCTAATTTAACTTACTTTTTTTTTTTTTTTCTGTTTTTTGAGACAAAGTTTCACTCTTGTTGCCCAAGCTGGAGTGCAATGGCACGATCTCAGCTCACTGCAACCTCTGCCCCCCGGGTTCAAGCTATTCTCCTGCCTCAGCCTCCTGAGTAGCTGGGAATACAGGTGCCTGCCACCACACCCAGCTAGTTTCTGCATTTTTAGTAGAGACGGAGCTTCGCCACACATATTGGCCAGGCTGGTCTTGAACTCCTGACCTCAGGTGATCCGCTTGCCTTGGTCTCCCAAAATGCTGGCATTACAGGCATGAGTCACCATGCTTGGTCAATTGAACTTACTTTCTGATAGTTGCACCTTACCGTCAAAATAATATGTTTATCTAGTGGTGTCACTCTAGTGTTCTTGAGCAATCAGTCAAGATTTCTGCACCTCCTTTTTAGTAGCACAAAATTATTGTTGTAATATTATAACACAACAATAATTTTATTATTACAACAATAATTTTGTGCCACTAAAAAGAAAATTGACAAATGGAAAATTGCAAGAACAGCTATCTAGTTCTCTCCCAGGATATTAAGTGGCCATTAGGGACTGCCCTTTCCTTCCCTGAAGAGTGATGCATGCTGAAGAACAGTTGTGCCCAGGCATCTATGCAGCCTGACCTGACATTCCCTGTATGCTAATGTGCCAGCACCAAGGTCAGTCATCATTCTCAGCAATGTCTGTTTCCGGTAGCTCTTCTTGAAGACTTACGGGTACTAAAAGCAGCATCTTTTGGTAGCTCCTTTCATTACCAGAGACTTCTTCCAATCTCATTTCTCATTGGCACTGAGTCCGAGTCATAATTACACACTTCTGATTTCTGCTTCTTTGCCTTCTTCAAATGACTTAATCACACATTCTTCCCTGAGGCTAGATGTTACATTTACTGATTCTCCTAGATTTGATTACCTTAAAGCGGCACAGTTCTCCCATCCCACTCATGCCTTAAGGCATTCTCAGGTAAGACTTGCAATCTCTATCTATCTATCTATCTATCTATCTATCTATCTATCTAGCTACCTACCTACGTGATTGTCATAGAGGTCATATATTGTCATATATATAGTCATATATATTGTCATATATTTTCATATGATATCATCCCTAAATGTCTTATCACATGGGGTCCCATAGAACATCTGTTAGATGCAAACCCGATAATTCATCAAATTCATTGTACCTTGAAGAAGAATGTCTTGCAACCTATAATTTAACAAAACCACATGCATTCGAAATTAAGTATTCTTTCTAGTTTAACAGAACAGATGAATGTCACTGCATTTTGTACTTAGTAGTAGTAGTTATAGTAATATTGGTCAAATGACCATATATCATCAATATATTCCCATGGAAGAAAAATTAAGCAATAAAAATCTTTGTATATTCAATTATTATGACTTGAACAGATGATAAAAGTTGCAACAAAGGAATCATATACTAAAATGTTAATGTATTAGAACTTTTAACTTAAAAGAGACCACACAGAATATTTGGTAGTGAAGTCACTGTAAGCTCTTTATAACCAATGAAAAAATATTTTGGCTCCTCTTTTTTTTGTTTTTGTTTTTTTGAGACAGAGTCTCGCTCTGTCGCCCCGGCTGGAGTGCAGTGGCGCCATCTCGGCTCACTGCACGCTCTGCCTCCCGGGTTCACACCATTCTCTCGCCTCAGCTTCCCAAGTAGCTGGGACTACAGGCTCCCGCCACCTTGCCCGACTAATGTAGAGACGGCATTTCACCGTGGTAGCCAGGATAGTCTCGCTCTCCTGACCTCGTGATCCGCCCGCATCAGCCTCCCAAAGTAGTGGAATTACAGGCATGAGCCACCGCACCCGGCCTATTTTGGCTCCTCTTATACATTCTAGAAATCATGTTCTCAGAGTATGTGATGTTATCTAAACTGCATACAGATGACAAGATTTGGGTTATAGAGTGCTATTTATATTTAGCCATTAGTGACACAGTGTAGATTTTTATTAATACTCCCACATTCAACTAATTAAATTATACTACTTAGGATCTGCTGTTATTGCTTTTTAAGCATAAATGTTTGATTGATCAGTTTCTAACAAACAATTAAAATGACAGTTTTTTTTCTTTTGGTAATGTAAGGAAACAATAAAATGTGAATGGCCACTTGAAGATAATCTCGTCTGGTTTTAGCAAAAGCAGAGGTGAAAAATGTAATTGCAGAATTTAAAAAATATGTTAGCTATTTCTAAATTGTAAATGTCCCATAATTATAAATATAGCTTATTTTTATTTAGCTTAATACTTTTAATATTCTCTTCTAATATAGCAAAATAGAAGGGGAAAATCATTCTTTTAAACTTTTATTCAAATATTACTTGCCTTTTAGGCACTGAATATAGGAGATATGCTGAAATACAGGAGATCTGTGTTTCTTATAAGCCATGGGTAATAAGAAATCAGAGATGCTGGAACAATCAAACTAAAAACATAAACACACATCAGCACAGTTATAAACACACACACACAAATACACAAATAGTCATAGTGGCTCCTCTTACGAAAGATTTCCCTTTCTGCAGATTCAGTTACCGATGGTCAACCACCGTTTGAATATATTATATGGAAAATTTTGGAAATAAACAATAACTTTTACATTGCGGCCTCTAAGTGGCGTGATGAAATCTCACACTGTCCTGGTCCATCCCAGGTGGCATGTGCATCTTCTGTCTCTGGGCTTTATATGCCGCCTACTCATTTGTCACTTAGTAGCAGATTGACTTGCAGTATTGCAATGATTGTGTTCAAGTAACTTTTATTTTACTTAATAATGGCCCCCAAAGCTCAAGAGTAGTGATACTGGCACTTCAGATATGTCAAAAAGACGTCGTAAAATACTTCCATTTAAGTAAATAGGTGAAAGCTCTGGAATTAATAAGGAAAAAAAATAGTATGTTGAGATTGCTAAGATCTACTGTAAGAATGAATCTTCTTTTGTGAAATTGTTGAACTGTATGTTGTTAGAATTTTCTATTTTATTATTAGCTACTGTCATTAATCTCTTACTGTGCCTAACTTATAAACTTTATGTATGTACGTACAGGAAATTAAGTACAGGAATAATATGTACATACATATTGTGTATGTGTGTATGTACAGGAAAAAAACATCTGCAGTTTCAGTCACCTACTAGGAGTCTTAGAACACATCCCCCTCATAAGGGGGGAGATGTAGTTTAAATACATACGAATAGAAATGTATTTTATAAAAACTTGTTGGAGTGAAATAGCAAATTTCTTACTTTAAAATGGCTTATAATCATAGTAAAAAGGAAAACAACCTATTATGGACTCAATTTTATTAAAAAAACAACTTGAATGCTTTACATTAATATTTAGATGTAGGAAAATAATTTTAAATCCATCTTTTGGTGACAACATTAATGCAAATCTTTTCTAAAAGAGATGTTACTTAATAGGTTTAGTGTATTAAACTTATAAAATGTGCTATTTAGACATTTTTATTTCATGTGTATAGTTTCTAATATTTATTTATTTACCTGATCAAAAAAATGAGGGAACTCATTCATTTGAATTTTGAAGTCAGCTTTTAATAAGTTATCTTATTTATCAGGAAAAACTGGATTTAGTGATATACTCTGTGTGTGTTTGTGTGTGTGTGTGTGTGTGTGTGTGTGTGTATTATGAGAAAGGGAGAGAAATTGATAGAATGCCCAGAGGAAGATTTTGTTCTTTTTCATAGCAAGTTTAACTATTACAGCCTTTACACAGAAAATCAAGAAGAAGTAAGTATTCTTTAAAAATTGTTGACAACTTTGCTTAGTGTTTAAAAACTTTGTACTTTCTTAGTCATAGGCATATGTTTTTCATAGATGGATATTCATCTGATATAAAGAGACTCTAGCTTAATATAGTGAATAATAATTTTATTTCTGACAAGAAGTGGAAGAGAAGGAAAGCAAAGATAAAATATAAAACAAGAGAAAAATAAAGAAAAAGGAATGTAATAACTCTCACAAGACAAACAATACGAATCATATTCCTAAAAATATATTTTTTTAAATATGAAGGAAATATCTACAGTATTTTAGGTGACTTAATTGTTTTCCACTTCTAGTATTTTAGGTGGCTTAAAAAAATGTCTGGTTCAACATGTTGGTAGTGAAAAAAGGCATTCATATATTCTATCAGTCAGCGAGATTGAAATCTGCTTATTAACAAAATGTGTTAACTAACTTTTATTGAGATTTGAGATTTCCTTTTATATTTAGACAAAACAAAATTAGGTTTTGCTATTGAAAAGATATTACGTGTTTAGCAATTTTTTTCCAAGTTCTTTACAAATCATTTTCTAAATACATACGAGTATCCTGTATTTAGCTCCCAGAAAGTTTTAATTCACTGCTTGTATATAAGCTGTTTTTTGTTTGTTTGTTTTTTTGTTTTTGTCTTTTTTCCCTCCTGCATTATCTATGTGTGTTTACATCCTGGATTGTAATGGCCCCAGTCGAAGTATTATGGCCCATCTTGTTGACAATCCATATTTGAAACTCTGTAAATACATGGATGACATTATCAGCTATCGTTGTACTGATCCCCACTTGAAGTGTGTAAATACATATTTACCAGCTTAATCTGTGTCTTGAAAGGCCCATACATGTGTGTTTATATGATAAAGTGTATTTATGCATGTTATAACTATTTATTAGTAGTAGTAGTAGTAAAATAATACACAAAGCTGTAAGGTACATTTAACTATAAGCAACACATTGAGTTTGAAAACTTAACATTTTCCTTTTGGAGGAATTGTTCCACAACCTGTGGCAAAAGTATTGATGGCAGTGGCAGCCCATATGGAGCGGCCACTGCTGTGATTCCAGCTGCAGTGGGGGAGGTGCAGTTGGCAGTGTGTCCTCCACAGAGCAAGCAGGAGCACTGCCCTCCTAGGTACAGCTGCTGCTGCCCAAGCTAGGGTTGTGGATCCAGGTATCCCTGTGCACTTGAGGGCCGGGAGCAGGCAAGCTCCCTAACTTCCCAGTCGCCGCTACAGCCACCCAACGCATGGCTGTGGACCCAGACATCTCTTCACTCTTGGGGACCCAGGAAGCCTCCCTGCCCCCACAGACTCAGAATGCCTGGTCCTGCTACTTAGCCTCTCCCTGATTCCCTCGCCAGATCTCAGAGCAAAGGTGAGGCTGATCCAGGGCGCTGTCACAATCTGGCCATGTGAGCACACACTCAGGGCAGCGCTGAAATGCCAGCTCCCTGCTGCCTCAGCCCCCTCTGGACTTTGGGTACCGATGAGCATGGGATGGAGGCTGAGGGAGAGCTGAGGGCAGCTTGTCACTGGCCTGCAGGTGCCCCGTAGCGTAAGCCTGGGCACTATGAACAGCTGCTGGACACAGACAGGTTCCTGGGCAGAAACCTTGCTTAAGAAACCTCTTCACCTTGCTTACCCTCCATTTGTCGCATAAATCCTTCTTCCTTGGTGCAGGACAATAACTCGGGACCCGCCAAATGGCAGGACTGAAAGAGCTGTAACACCAACAGGGCTGAAACGTGCCCCTTGCTCACCATGTTGTGGGCGACAAGAAGGAGAGAGGAGCTGTGGCCCCTTGGGGAGCCCAAACCAAGGAGCTTCCTGAGGCAGGGCTGGGACATAATCTTTGGGGCTCTGCAGTTCTTGGTGTCTCCAGGCTTCTGGGCACCACTGCATTCCTTCGTGCCAATCATTGAAGCTGCTTGTGGTACACCTGGTCCAGTCACAGCCTTGCAGGGAACCAATGCCCATGCCAGCTTCTGGAGATAGCCACCCTGCCGCAGACAGCATGCCTAGCTGTGCATAGTGGCTGGAACCCAGGCTTGCTTGCTCACATACCCTTCACTGCTCCACTTGCCTTTGGCAGGCATAAGATCCAGTTTGGTAGCGTGAGCCAAGTGCAACCTGCCAGGCCGAGTGGGCCCAGTGGGTCCAAGCAAAACTCAGGCAAAGGCACCACTGGCCATAGATTTTTCTGGCTGGTGAAGCAACACCCCAAGTTTCCCATAACAATATGCTCACGTCTTTTGGGCTTTCTCTTAATGTTTTATTTTCTTTGTCCTGGAAAGTATGAACGTACTACCTAAGATTCTATAAGAATATGAGAAGTGTTTTTGGATTTTATTTTTCTTTTTTTGGACTAAATTACTTCAAAAGCATGGACACACGGCAGGATAAGGTAACTGTTCTCTAATAAAAACAACCATTGCATGAAATATGATTTTTAGACATTCTCTATTTTACAAAGAATTCTTACAGGCTGGATGCTCATGGTTACCATGCTACTTAGGTTATGTCAATTTTAGGGACTTTTTTTTTGAGACAGAGTCTTTCCCTGTCACCCAGGCTAGAGTGCAGTGGTACGATCTCTGCTCACTGCAACCTCTGCCTCCCAGGTTCAAACAATTCTCCTGCCTCAGCCTCCTGAGTAGTTGGGATTATAGGTGTCCCCCACCATGCCCAGCTATATTTTGTATTTTTAGTAGAGATAGGGTCTCACCATGTTGGCCAGGTTGTCTTGAACTCTGACCTCATTATCCGCCCACCTCGGCCTCCCAAAGTGCTGGGAGTACAGGAGTGAGCCACCATGCCCAGCCAATTTGGGGAACTTTTATGCCATTTGTAGTGTTTGGAGTATATTCTTCTTATTTCTCTGAAGTTTTATCCACTGATTCAAGCTAGAAACGAATCTTTTGGATGGTGTTGAATATGAAGAATTTGAAAAATAAAATCAAATACAGGATTAAATCATAATTCGAACATTTGTAGGGTTTCCTCTCTAAATTAACTAGATTGAGAACTAAACTCAATCACAGAATTTCACACACTACTCAATTCCCATTTTTCATTTTGTCAGTAGTTGCTCAGATATTCTGGAAAAAATGTATTAGAAAGTGAAGCATTGTTACATTTTAGAGTCAGGTCTATTAGTTCCATCATGCATTGGACACTACAGAAGTAAGTTTGGTAATTTAAGCCACAAATGCAGTAACATACATGATATCACCCCAAAAGGCCATTTATAAGGACATTTGTGGACTTGCAGTTTGATTGTACATTCATTTCAGAGCCAAACAGTGTCACCACCAGGTACCATTTCTTAACCTCATTCCTCTGTGTTGTTCCTTTGAAAGACTTTGCTATGGCGCCCCAGAAGTAGGCCTAGTTCATATGTTCTCAGCATGCAGTCTTGTCCAGAATACACACACAGAATATAAGCTGTGATAGTCACCCCATCTCCCTATGAAAATGAGCCACAAGGCCATCCCTGAACAAATATTAGTGTCTATGAGGACAGAAGGTGCTGTTTCTAATGGGCCCTGCTTGCCCTTGGCCTCAGATTCAGAGACTGAAAGTGAAGATGTCTTCCAATTTGAGAATACTTCCAATTTGAGAATAAAATGACAAAATAACATCAATTTTGTATACATCAGTGATTTTGTAATGACATTAACTGTTAATCCTAAGATTTCAAAAATAAGAATAAAATATTATCTCCTGTTTTGGGTAATGGGAATTCAATATTATAAAACTATTCCAAGCACTAATGAAGAGGGAAAGTAATGAATCTATCCAGAGCAAATTTGGACACTGTTACTAAAATAAATAAAGTGGATTCCACTCAGAAGGCAACAGAAAATACTTAATGCATGTGGCCTTTGAATTTTAATTTTAATAAGTTTAGATGGTATTCACCAGAGCATTTTATAATGTGTGTATAATTGCATGTATATGTGTGTGCGTGTGTGTGTGTGTATGTGCACGTGTGTAGCTGAATACTACTTTAATAGGCCTAGTCTTCTAGAAAAGTTTTAACTAGTAAAGGCAGATATTTTTGTTGGTGATGTTGGGAGGTTTACAATATTTGGGTTTCTCCATCTGTCTCTGTCTACATGTAAAATACCATCACTTTAAATCTCAAAGCAGGGAATACAGTAGCACTACTTCTTAATGAATGTTCAGTCAGAATTATCTTTGCTGAGGGCGCACACCTGTGTGTAACTGGCATTTCAAACCTGGGTCTACCTGAAGTTCACTGCCAATAGTAATTGATTTTCTTCCTTCAGTCAGCTTAACATAGATCAAGAATGAAGTGGCACTTGGCTACACACACAATCTCAACAGCTGCAATTTTGCTGTTGCCTGTCATACCGAGCCCTTCTTTCGTCGTTTCCATAGAGGCTGGGTATGTTTCTGAATTTAATTTTGAAACACTGCCTGATTCCTTCCTATACGTCTGAGTTAGAGAGACATCTCACACTACCAGATCTGAAAAGAAAATCACTCCCTTCACCCTCATCCAATTCATTACTTTCCCTCTTCATTAGCGCTTTGAATAGTTTTATAATATTGAATTCCCATTACCCAAAACAGGATATAATATTTCACTCTTATTTTTGAAGTCTTGGGATTAACAGTTAACGTCATTACAAAAACACTGATGTATACAAAATTGATGCTATTTTGTTGTTTTATTCTCAAATTGGAAGTAATTTTATGCTATTCTAAGTTCAGAAAAGAGATGAAATGTCCTTATTTCTATAATACGAGGAAAATAATACAGAATTTTGGGGGCTAAAAGAGGGCAAATCGTCAATAGGGGCCATGCTGGGCTTTTTTGGGAGTCTCATACAAAGCCTACAAATGTTTCAAAAGAAAAGGGCAGAGAGAGAAAAAGGGGCCAAGAATTGCACTTTTCTTTTCAGTGCAAGTAACTTTCAGGAATGGGATTTAAACTACATTAGAATTAATTTACTATGTATACATCTGGAGAGCAAGTAAGGGAGATGCATTTTCTTTTTCAGTATAATGTTTAAATAAGACTTGGGTCATAGATAAATTATTTTGTAGCAGATGTTGCCCTCAGACATAAAGGTGACCATATGAGGATTTATTGGATTTCAAAAATGACCATACCATGTAGAAGAAAAATTAAGGAAAAACATACTTTTAAATTATGAAGTTAAATGAAGCTACATTTGACGTTAGTAAAATATCATATTGTGTGCCTAGAGAAGTCCATGCTAATATTCCTATCAAATTGTTTTTCTCTCCTACCTTTTCTGCTCCTAATTTCCCAAGCTAAGAATCCTGGAGTTATGCTAGGTTCTCCCTCCCCTCATCCTCACCTCCAACTATTCTCTAACATCTGTAATTTCTCCTTTTGGAACGTCATAGTTTTTCTCACATTGTCTTAACTGACCCCATAATCACTTTTACCTGAACTAATGCCATGATTTTGTATTTTCCCAAACACTTTTCTAGTAGGAAAAATAAAGCAACAGAGTCATTGTGGGAGGACTCGAGATAAAACTTCACATTTATGTTAAACCCTCCATATTTCATAGCAGCCATTTTTGAGCTATACAGTAAACATTAGAGTGTTTCCATTAACACTTGTCAAAATAATATTTTTTATTATATTTGATATTGTTATTATGTAAGATATTCACATAGCTCAACAAAAGTGAATCTCCAACAAAAGTGAATCTCCAACAAAAGTGGATGGAATGGATTATAGATCAGACTTTTCAAATATGGCATCTTTTTAAAATTATTATTATTGTTGTTTTCTTTATTGTTATGAAATAATTTGAGTATGAAAACAAAAGAGAAAATTTGCTGTTTAAATTGCCTAACATTTTATAACCTATAGCTAATTCCTAATTATGTTCCTAGATCTTAGCTGTGTGTGAAAAGAATTTATTTTCAATAGCATATTATGCTGTTTTAATTTGCACTGCTTCTAGTTCACTTAGTTAAACATGAAAAACAAGCGTGGGGGAAAATCACATAATTTTCATGCAGTACACATAGCAGTAGAATGATCCCTGATTTTTTTTCATACATATGTTTGTCAAGAAGACTTTTATATGTGCCTATATTTATGCATTCCTTATTTAGGTGGCTGTAGGCTGCTGTAAAACTCATTATTGTCATTTTCTCCATTTTTAAATTTTGCTACCTTTTAAAGATATCTGTCTTTTAATAAATTTGGATATTACAGAAATGCCTAGATTTAATCACATTTATTTTTTGAAAAATAAATTATTTAAAGAAAAACCCCATAGCTTCATACTAGAGTTTTTATTTAAGCTGCTCGGGAGGCAACAATTACATGAGAATTGAGAGAGACAAGCCACTGAGGTACCGTTTTCAGTACCCAAATGGCTTCTACAAAACAGAGCATCCAGGGGTATATTTTCTTTTAACTTGACTTCATCTCTCTCTAATTAGTAGTGTGCAATGTACCATTATGATGCCTGCTTCACCCCCTTGGTTCTTGCACCTCCCTTTGGGGATTTCCCAGCTGTTTTGCTCTCCTGTTGTAATTGAAATCTTACTTGTTCCAGCCTATAATTGATAGTGAACCCAACCATTTTATGTTTGTCATGCAACAGATGTACAAACAGAAACACTCAACGTGGCATATGGAAAAACTGCCCTACTAGAGTGAAATCAGAGCCATTCCTATAGCACAGTTCCTATTCTCTCAACAGATTAGGTTTTTGCCTCCTTGCAAGTACTTTGTTGCTGCACAAGTCAGTATAAAATTCTAGTGATTTAATATAGAATGCTTCTTCTTTAACTTTTTTATGTGATTCTATATAGTAAGGGTTATACAGAATAAGATAGATACATTAAATAAGACAGGGTTCTCTGTATACTTCTCTTGTCAAATTATTTTACCTTATTTTGATTAAATAATTAACCTTACATAAACATATCAATGCCCATGAATAAATTAAGATGTATTTGAATATTTAACTATATTTTTATTTTTGAAATACTTGCAAATGCAAAAGGAAACTCCAGGTCATCTAATTCTAATTACAACTCTATTCAAGAGGCAGAGTTTTTGCTTTGAAAAGAAATACTGCCTTTCTGATATAATACAAAGGATCTTTGAGTAATTGATTCCATATTAGACGAAATATTCAGTATTCAGAAAATGGTGCTAGATTTTTTTTAACATTGCTTGACAGACTTTTGTATGGGTATATTGGGTCCACAGTGGCTTGACTATTGTGGGAAGAGACGGTGTGAACAGAGCACCACAAGGACTAGGGGAATTGACCACATCCTAGGAATGGCCAACAACCTGTCCAGGTGGGGTGAGATGCCCAAATGTAGTGTCCATGGCACTAAGATTTTTAGGCAAAAATCTCATGAAGTCAGATCAAGAAGGCAAAATATGAAAGAAAAATATTTGAATAGTTGCGAATCAGAAAATACAATGAATGGCTGCTTCATAGTTCCAACTATTCCTTTCAGTTTTTTTCAGAACCCCAGGCAATCCCTGAGACTGTGAGGACTAGGGTGGCAGCGAAAATTAATTGACAAGTGTTTGGAAGTGTGATAGAACACCAGTCAAGGGCTTTAGGATGCACATCAGAACTCTAAGCCCTGGTGGAGACATGAAGGGCTAATTAGCTAACTTGGGCAGATGACTGAATGACTGATGGTATCATAGAAGTATTTTTGAAAAATGATTGATGATATGATAGTGAGTACATCTGAAGATGCAGAAGTGGAGACAGGGAGATGAAGATAAAGCTTGTTAAAATATGCAGGTAAGATACCTGAACTGAAGAAGAAAATGGCAAAGGCCGCTGCAAGTACCCATCGCACAGGAAGACATTTTAGAGGCGTAACTGGTGTGACTAGCTGCCACGCTCTGTGAAGTATGAAGCAAAAACTAGAATATGACCTAGGTATCTGTAGCCTGACTGACTAGAAATGCTTTGCCATTAGTAAAAGAGGAAAGACACAAGAGAAAAGAAAACAATAGATTTGAGGGATACATTTTTAAAAATTGGGACATCATATCTTGGAAATTCTGTTGAAATATCTAGAGACGACGTAAGGTAATTTTTCAGAAGCAAGAAACTGGAGTCCAAGAAAGAGAGATATCTAGTTGGACATAAAAAATACAACGTGATTGTTGCACATTAATAAGTTACATAATATTTTATATATATATATATCTCAGAATATTCTATAAGATGATATTTTTGAACATCAGTATGTTGAAAGTTTTATAATATTATTTTTAAAGTTTTTTTTTTAATACTCTGTCTTTTGGAATAAATAATGTTTATACAAAATGTATTAGGAAACTGATTAAAATTTCATTATTATGTTTTTCAGTTTACAAAAGCACAAATTGGATAATCATTTGAGGGAGTTAGTTTCTTTGCACTAGTTCAAAATATATTTGCAGTGCCTTTTTTTTGGTTCTGAATTATTTAAATAAGTGACATTATTTTTAAAGTGATCATTTCTCCCTTTTGAATAAACAGTCTGTTACTAGAGATTAGTGCATCATACATTATAAGCAGAAGAGAGAAATGAGTGGCTCTAAATAATTCTAGTACATCATGTTTTCCTTTTAAATGAAAAAAAGAATAAAATCACAGCACTTATATTTAACTGTGTTTGTAATAAAACATGGCTATAAACTCATACATTTTATTTCAATTGTATTATTAAAATGCAAACATTCACATGGGTTTTTATGTACTAGAGTTTTTCATGCTAGCATGAAAAATTGTGTTAATATTGGTTTAATTTTAATGAAGTAGAACAAAAGGTTGTAACATATATCAAACACATTTTAGCTATTAATATCAGAGCAGGTTCTCTTTTGAAAACCTGGCTAAATTTAACTTTATTCTTAGTGGGTATATGAATGTGTACAAAGTATTTATTTTATTTATAAAAATTCAGAACTTAATTTTTTCCAAATAACTGCACTGACAATGAATTTTATTAAAAAAGGAATTGAATATTTTTAAAGATTAAGGGAAATAAAAATACTCCTACAAATATAAAGTGTAATGTGCATGGTACTACTCCGTTGATTTTGCTGGTCTACATTTCTCAAATGTCTGCAGTGTATCCAAAGAGAACTTTCAAGAAGAGAATGGAAATAGCTTTCCAGTTAGACTGTAATGAGTTGTTCAGATATACAGAAGAATTAAAGGGGAGAAAAAAATATTATGGAATGAAATATATGTTCTGTAACATGAATACATATTTAGAAACCTGGAAGTCGTGGTAAAAAGTACAAAACTGGAAAATTTGGCATAGTGGATTAATTTCATTTTAAATGTTTTATGCTTTAATTTTAATTTTTGATGTTTAGTTTTTTTCTTTACATTTCAGTGAAAATTTAGTATTCAATACCATTTACATCATCTTATTACCGTTGTGTTTCCTGGCACTCTTTGATTAAAATGGGGGAGGAAGAAACCCTGCGTTCATTCCCCTGGGTGTGTGTTTGGCAGTTGTGTCCTGAAACTCTATTGCCTGGGGAGTGCTTTTATCTCCTTGAAGTCTATTTGTTGAAAATATTACCAAGACCTCATAGTTACACAAAGATGACTGGAAAGGTTATTTTTTAAAGAGAAAGTCATTTGGGCATAAAGAATTGAAATATTTTACACTTGTTCTTAGTAGGCATCAGAGCAGAGCAACATTGGAAATAAGAACAGAAAGAAAGGAAAGTTTTCTGTCCCCTACACAGCGTTGTTCTCCTCCTTGCCTTCCTCGTTACTTGAGTTGGAGAAGGGAAGTAGAAAGGGACAAGGAAAAGAGAGCAAAGAAAAGGAGGGCAGTAAAGGCTTAAAAAAGGCAGAACAACTCAGAGTGGCACAGAGGAATGCAGCGGTCGTGAGCAGGGTCTTTGGAGTCAGACTGTTCTGGCTCCACCATATGTTTTTGCCTCATTGTGGGCAGGTCAGTTAACTTCTTCATTCCTCACTTTTCCCCACCGTAAAACGAAGCCACTAATAGTACCTTATTTCATGAAGACCAAGGGAATTAACACTTGTAGAACATTCAGAAAAGGACCTGGGAAATTTGAAGTGCTCTGTATTTATGAAGTACAAAATAAAGAGAAATTCAAACGAGAACTCATTTTGGGGAGATTTTGGAATTAGGAAGAAAAATTTTAAAATAAAAAGCATCAGTTAACATTATACCTCAAAAGTGCAAGCTGAAGCAGTTGACCTTCAGAAATTCAGCATGTTCTATAACTTAGCAATTCCACCCATGCATGAGAACATACGCCAAGGAAATCCTCATTGTTTCCACACAGGTGGTCTCTTATGTTGATGCTGACAAGAGGTGATGGGGAGGGTACTGATTTTTAGCTTGTACTTGGGTACATTTTAAATACTGGAGCTTTTTCAAGCAAATTTTGTACTTGAGCACTGTTATTCCTCTGGTGAACTACATGAGGTAGACTATTTTATAGGAAAGTTTTGAAGCTCAAAAAAGTCACTTATTCCAGATGGTACATCAGAGATCTGGAATTCAAGAAAAGAAAATCTGACCGAGGATTTTACTTTTACCCACCAATTGTAGCAAATGGAAAGTCAGAAACAAGGCAAGTCCATGATGGATTTGTTAGGAAACATTACTCAAATTCCACAAAGGGCTAGAAATTCTTCTAGACAACAATGTAGCAACAGTTGGGGAAAATGGCATTTCTGGTTTCAAACAGCTCAGTTTCTGTTGGATAACACAGATTGAAAGTAAAAATTACCACTTAGTGAAATCACGGCTGATACAGGTGCACAGAGAATAGATTTAACTTCTGCTCCTGTTAAGTGTAGGATTCAGGTGAAAATATAACAAAGAAAGGAAATTGAATGGAATTATTAAGAGGGTCAAGTTTGGTAGGGAGATAAGACTAAGTATCAGCAAGACATTTCAAACAAAAGGAACATTATGTAATTTTTTAAAAAATACATGAAAATAATATTTAAATGAGAAAGGAATATGATAAAAGAAGGATAATTTGTAAAATTTGGATAACATAAAGATTATTGAATCTCTAGTCCTCAAATTTATCCTAAACTATTGGGGAGAGGTCCCATGTCAGATTTTGATTATCAAGGAAGAGGGGTCAAGAGTATAAGAGAAATCGAAATCACTTTTTGTTTTAAACTTCAGTGTCCACAATATATGATATTGTGGATAATATCAAATTCAAACAAATATACACTTTATTTCAACTTTGTTTCCCCATGTGACTAAAGGTTTTCTCATTTTTATTTCTGTCTATTCTGTGTATAGCTGCTGCTTTCTTTGTTTCTAATGTTTCTACTCACTTAATATTACTTTAATGTTCAAACTTTGGTATTTCTCACACTTGGGAAAAGATATGCTGGTTCTTTTACATTTTAAAATGATATGCTTTTGATTTTTAACTTTTATCTCAAATTAAATGTCTAGGGTCATATTTAAGCTTTTTTCATCCTTGCTTTTTATAATTAAGGTAAATAACATTTTTTTGCCCTTGACAATCTTCTTTAATAAGTATGTATTAAACAGATTGGGGAGAGGATAGTCAAATGAAAAGCAGTCCTATCTTTCAATAATATAATATATATAACAGTTTTCTAATATTTTTGTGCCAAAGAAATAAAGTCCATTGGTTGTAAATGTATTAATTCAGATATTTATAGACATTCTAGCATTTAAAAAAAAAATTGTTGGATGGTTAGCAGGAGGACAGGTTTTGTAGCACCACAACAAATCCCCAAAGAAAAGTTAACCCGGCATGTAACACAGATTCAGTGGGCAAAAATAGAACTGCAGATCGTTCATCACTTTTGTGTCGTGACCTCTGCTAAATCTACTAACAAATTCTGTGTTATTTAATCACAATGACAGACCCAAATACAAATGTCGTGACTTTGCTGTGTTCCCTGGGTCTTGCCATATCACCGTCACCATTTTATATTCCCTTCCTGGGGACACTCTGGAAGATTTAGAGGCTTTCAGCCTAATCTGACTGGCTCCACACAAACAGCTGGAGCTTTGCCAAGAGCCGAGCTCGATTATGTCAACAAGACAGCCTCATCCACAGGGGAGCTCCAGCCGGGTGTGCGGGAGTTCTGGGAACCGCCATGAATTAGCTTTATATGCTCCAAGAGGCAATTTCCTACAAAAACAGACTTTAAAAGCTGCCAGAGGAAATTGTTTCCCATTGGAACCAGGCCTGGCTGACGATTGTCTTTAGTGACTATGTCAATTTGGTCGTCAGTCCTCAGGACATACCAGGCCTTGTCCTTGGATTCTGTCTCTCCATAGAATGAAGCCCAGTAAAGCCTGCGTATGTAAATACACTTCTGTAATGATTGTGGATCTGTCCCAATTATTTAGGTTATTGTTTTTAAGTTTAAAAGTTAGCTAACTAGACAGATATTTTCTGACCTCAACTTAAACAGTATTCCTGCTTTAACTTGAAAGAGAGCATTCTCTTAAACATAGCATCCAGTTTAGGAAGAGGAACAAAGCGTTCTGTGGTTCATTAGCCTGTTGCTGAAGTGTTAAGTGGATCAGTAGGAAGCTTCACTTACAGATGTATTTAGATATTAGTGGCATTTGAGTAAACGTTATGCATTTTGATTCTTTGCTATATTTCTTTTCATAGAGTGTTCTAGCTGAAACACAACGAGAAAGGTTAATTTTTTGATTCCCCAATGTGCAATGAATTGGCATCTTACAGTTAGTGTATAATAGCTACATATATGAACAATACAGTATACTACATTGTACTTCTTTCAAAGCAAATGTCCAAGGGTTGAAGAGCATTCTAGTGTTTTTGTGAGATTCTACAACATTTAAGATATCTATAAATTGTAATTTGGAGTACAACTATATAAAATGCATTCCTCGAAAAGTTCGTAAACCAAAAGACCATCAGGGGCCAGGGGTGGTGGCTCATGCCTGTAATACCAGCACTTTGGGAGGTCGAGGCAGGTGGATCTCCTGAAGTCAGCAGTTCAAGACCAGCCTGGCTAACATGGTGAAACCTTGTCTCTACTAAAAATACAAAAATTAACTGGGTGTGCTGGTGGGCCTCTGTAATCCCAGCTACTCAGGAGGCTGAGGCATGAGAACTGCTTGAGCTCGGGGGACAGAGGTTGCAGTGAGCCGAGATCGCACCACTGCCCTCCAGCCTTGGCAACAGAGTGAGACTCTGCCTCAAAAAAAAAAAAAAAAAAGACCATGGGTATATAAAATTAGATTCAGGATAACAAATAACAAATTGTCAAACAAATGTTGAGGGGACATCAAAGTATAAAGATTAGGTATATATAAAGTGTTTCATATTGCAAAAAATTGATTTATAAAATTTGATTTTTTTCATTCTACAAAAGTTTTTTCTCCCCATAGAAACAGATATTTTGGTAGCAGTTTCAATGAACTTCAGTATTTGTCAGCTCATTATCAGTTATTTAACCAGCACAGGTCATAGACAAGTCATTTCTGTCACTGATTGGCTGCTATCCATATTTTCCTAAATAGCACGAGAAATAATTTGTTTAAATTACAAATTTATAAAACTGGTTTCTTCGTCCTCTCCAAGGTTTAAATATGGAAACTAATGATCATATACTCATAAGGGCCTATTCTGCAAACATTTGATCTTTTTTTCTATATGAAGTTCTTAACTTAAACTCAAACTATAGGAAGAAATAGGGAGAAATGTAAAAATTACTATATTTAAATCATTCACCTATTAAAAATTAGGTGTCTATCACATGCCCTTGTAAATATAATATTTTAGACATTGTGAAGACTACAAAGATGAGAAATTGTGCCCAATTCCAATGTGATTCCACTCCCTAAATAAGAAGGACAATTACACTGCCAGTATAGAAAACATAGAATGTTATGCTGGTCACCAGAGAGGTACAGAGTGAGTGAGGAAGACAATATTAGGGTACCCTCTACCTTGGAGTGGAAAGAGGATCAGATGAAATGTTATGGAGGAGTTGGCATGTCTGACTGAAAACAAGCTGAATTTACATGCATAGAAATACAAATAAAGGACCGAGAGAAGTCAAAGGTATCAGTGTGAACAAAACAAGATATGGAATCCAATGAAGAGATTCAGTTCCGTTTTGTTAGAAAGAAGAAAGAAAGGAAATAAGTTTGGGCATATTTGTGTAATGTTACTCTGAGAAATCAGTAACAACATTAGAGTAGCAAGGTTGGAGCAGCATAGCTCTCCTCAAGGTACATGTACCTGGCAGTAATGGGCAGGATTGTTAGGAAGGGGAAATATTTGTTGGCTGTGAGACCACATGGTAGAATATACAATTTAAAATAGGGACAATTAGAATGAAAAGAAAGGAAAACTTTGAGATAGAAATAGAGTTAACAGCTGATTCTGTCATGATGTGAAGAGGTGGGACACTAAGATTCAGAGCCAGAGCAATTTGGGGCATGTTGGTTGCATCAACCAGTATAGGCAGTAGAGGAGGAATACAAGACGTAGTAGAATTAAGTTCAGTGCTATTTATGATTAGTATATAACTGGTGTCGTATCATAGTGACTTGAGATCTTGGGAGTGCATAGGATCAGAGAAACCTTTGTTAATCATCTGATTTAAGCTAATGGTTAAACATCTCTGAATTGACATTAACAGCTATTTTATAAGATTCCGATCATGGAAAAAAATATACATTTTAAATTTTGTTTTATTGAATATTTGGGAAAGGCATTTAAGCATTATAACCTAAACTTATCCAAATGGTATCATTCCATATGGAGGAAAATATATAATGAGGTTGTAAATGGATAACTGTTACTCATTCTTAATACACTTCTTCATGCATATCTGTGCATGTGTATACTAAATATACACATATATAGATGTGTTTGAAAAATATTTCTATAAAATATTCATATTTCATAAAGATTTGATTTTGCATAAATATCTATAAAGTATTAATAATTATTATAATTTATCATTATTCAAGATAAGATTTAGGGAAAAACATATGATATTTTAGATACAGTGTCTAAATTTTTGTAATGTGTTTTAGATACCTCATTAAATGTAAGAATATTCTAATTCTGTTTCAGTTATTAATCATCTTTAAACAGAGTAAACTCAACTCTGTATAAAACTTGCTTATGGCATTCATTTATTGTAAATTTCAGTTCTGTTGAAAACAAACAATATAATTTTTATTTAAAATCATTAATTTTTTAAACCTTGAATTGAATTTTGTTCCTCTCAGCTAGCAATGTTCCCTGGTTGTACTGTTATTATGTTAAAGAAACTTTTTTTTTTTTTTTTTTTTGAGACGGAGTCTGGCTCTGTTGCCCAGGCTGGAGTGCAGTGGCCGGATCTCAGTTCACTGCAAGCCCCGCCTCCCGGGTTCACGCCATTCTCCTGCCTCAGCCTCCCGAGTAGCTGGGAGTACAGGCGGCCGCCACCTCGCTCGGCTAATTTTTTTTTGTATTTTAGTAGAGACGGGGTTTCACCGTGTCAGCCAGGATGGTCTCGATCTCCTGAACTCGTGATCCGCCCATCTCGGCCTCCCAAAGTGCTGAGATTACAGGCTTGAGCCACCGCGCCCAGCCCAAGAAACTTTTTTTAGGCAGTTGATTAGTTACTGTCATCCTTTAACTCTGGAAACTGTAGTGGCCTCCTGTGTTTTGGTCTGTACCCAATACAGGCACACAGCTATATGAAAAGACAAGAAATGTATTTGAAATCATTTCCCAATGTTATATTCCCTAAAAAAATGATATATAACGAATTAGGCAGATATTTTGGCACTTTTTTTTCCACTGAAGTTTTTATTACACTAATGACTTGTAATTCTATAAGCAGTGTTGTCCGAGATGCTCAGGGTCATGTTCTTATACAAGGGTAAAATCCATACTTAAATGCTCCCCCACTAATTTTAACCCCAATATAGTAACCTGGTGACTCACATTGTAAATCTGAGCTTGAAAACCAGCAACTCATCATGACAACAATTGATTTGGACACATCTTAATATACAGGCTCATTTCTCAGTCTCAGCTTTAATTTGGTGCTTGAGATGAAATTCTACTTATGAAAATTAAATAGAGGTTAGCTGAAGATTAGGCTGTTCTGCTTTTTAAATGTTCTCGGCTTTAATATGACACCATGAGACATCCAGGTTTTATTTCTGTTTGTGTCGGTGTCATCTTCCTGCCTCACTTCCTCAAACCAACTAATAAACAAATGGTGAACACAAATTTATATGCTTGTCACAGCTGCTAGCATTCAAGGATTCCCTTGTAAAAATTCAAATTACGAAAGATAAGTAAAACAATGCCTGCTTACTGCAGTTTAATCTCCAGGAAAGATTGCTGTCTAGAAGCTACATCTCATGCAGTACTCTGTCGATGTTAAAGAGCTTTTTAGCTAGAAACAAAAAAGAGGTTGTGGATGCATTTTCAAAATGCTGCACACAAGCCAATAGAAATAATAGTAATACACTTTGAGTCAACAACCTAGTATGCACCAAAGATCAGTATGACAGAAAGAGACACCACTGCCCAAGAATTAATTTTAATCTTATCTGTAGATGCATCTGTCCATGGAGAGCTTGATTTTCTATAACTCATATTTCCCTTAAGCCTCCTAGAGTCCGTGTGTAACAGGCTATGATATAAACTCATGTCTGTGTATTGACCTACCCTAAGGGATCTTTTTAATAACTGCAGCTGTTCACATTTTCTGTATTTTCTATTCGTGTTTTCAGTATGGCACTTGTGCCCCAGGTACAAAATTTGTGTAATATAAAATTAAAACAGTTAAAATTTAGCATAAATATTACCTAGATCTAATTTACATATATACTAATCACCTTTAATTCATTCTTTCCTTCTCTTTCTAGACCCCCTTGAAATTTTTTGTTTATGCAATTGTGAAAAATAAACAACCATGTAACTGTTTATTTAAAATATCTTGAGTTGACTTAATTGTGAAAAATAAACAACCATGTAACTGTTTATTTAAAATATCTTGAGTTGACTTACATATTTGTAGGCCATGGTTAAATTGAAATAGCTAAAATTAATGCATTTTGAATTTAATAGAACTGACTTAAGAATTTTACTATATGGACAGCTACAATTAAGTAACAGGCCTTAATTTAAATCCCCACTGACTCATAACTCATTACTTAATTTCTTGATCTTTTCTCATAGTGTAAATATAAATACTTTTAGTTATATGTGCCCAATATGTAAGCATATGTGTATATTAATGTTGCATCTTTAGTTTCCGTTATATTTAATTAGAATATATTTATTAACATTGAGAATTCTGAGATGTTGTTTATTTATGAAAACAAATTTAGTGTGACCTGCTTCTTTTTGGAGCAGTCAGTAATGAAGTAGTTAATGACCTCTGACAAACCAGCCAAAGTGCCTCAAATGAAGTAGCCTCTAGACTTTTCGAAAGCCAAGTCAGAGGTTGAGCAGTCATATGGGTGTGAGCCACCTATCTAATCAGCCAGTGTTCATTTCACTTCACAGTATATTGAAGAGAATATAATGTGAAGTAATATAATATATTCCTACTTTTATTACTAAAATTATATTTTATGAGAACGCTGCTAACCACTGAGAAACAAAGTTCATGTTGCATATTTTCTTTCTAGCTGCAAATGTTTGTACTGGCTTTATCTACATTAGGTTTTATTGATGTATTTGTAATGTGTATCACTTGGCTAGACTACATTGTTGTTGTTTTATTTTGCTTACCTCAACAAATTCAAAACTATAGAAAAAAAGTTGGAAAAAATTTCTGTTCTTTTATATAATTTTTACATGTGTTAGCCTTAGGGTCGAATGTAAATGAGCTATTTTTGAATCTAAACTCTGGATTTCTGAAGAAAGAATTGGTAAGTTAAAAATAGGCTAAAAACTTGAATTTTGAAATAAATTATAGAACCCCAGATTTCTAGAACAAATCTATAGTTTTTCAATATTCTAAAGGAGATGTATATTTATTTCACTTTTCTTAAAGTCAGTTTAGTTGAGAAATAATTTACATACAGTAAAATTCACCCTTTTTAGTATTTTTAATGTGTTTGACAAATATATACAGTTATGTAACTATCAGCACATCACTCCAATAATTTTCTCCATTTCCTCTGTAGCTAATCCCTCCCCCAATCCCAGTTCAGCCCATGTACACTAGTTTTTTGTCCCCATATTTTTTGCCTTTTCCAATTATATATTTCTTATCATAAATATAATTTTATAGTTTGTAATCTTTTGATTCTGCCTTTTAAAAAGATTCCTGATTATAAATCATGCTGCTATAAAGACATATGCACACGTATGTTCATTGCGGCACTATTCACGATAGCAAAGACTTGGAATCAACCCAAATGTCCATCAGTGACAGACTGGATTAACAAAATGTGGCACATATACACCATGGAATACTATGCAGCCATAAAAAAGGATGAGTTTGTGTTCTTTGTAGGGACATGGATGCAGCTGGAAACCATCATTCTCAGCAAACTATGGCAAGAACAGAAAACCAAACACTGCATGTTCTGACTCATAGGTGGGAACTGAACAATGAGATCACTTGGACTGGGGAAGGGGAACATCACACACCGGGGCCTATCATGGGGAAGCGGGAGAGGGGAGGGATTGCACTGGGAGTTATACCTGATGTAAATGACGAGTTGATGGGTGCTGACGAGTTGATGGGTGCAGCACAGCAACATGGCACAAGTGTACATATGTAACAAACCTGCACGTTGTGCACATGTACCCTAGAACTTAAAGTATGATAATAAAAAAAAAAGAAAAAAAATTCTAACAATTAAAAAAAATAAAAAATAAAAAATAAAATAAAACAAAAAGATTCCTGGATGGGCGCGGTACCTCACGACTGTAATCCCAACACTTGAGGAGGCTGAGGTGGGTGGATCACCTGAGGTTGGGAGTTCAAGACTAGCCTGGCCAACATGGAGAAACTCCATCTCTACTAAAAATACAAAATTAGCCTGGCGTGGTGGCGCGTGCCTGTAGTCCCAGCTATTCGAGAAGCCGAGGCAGGAGAATCGCCTGAACCAGGGAGGCGGAGGTTACAGTGAGCCGAGATCGCACCATTGCACTCCAGCCTGAGCAACAAGGGTGAAACTCCGTCTCAGAAAAAAAAAAAAAATATATATATATATATATATTCTCATATAATCTTTCATTTTTAATAATACCATTATCAATGCCGTTATATGGTTGTATATAACACCTAATAGAGATAAATATCCTTACTGAATCTGAGTGTGGCAGAAGGTATACTTTTAATGCTGCTCATATATATTTATATATATGTATGTATGTGACCATTTTTTCTTCCCCACATTGTTACTATTATTATTACTATTATTTTACGTATGGCTTACAACAAAATTTAAGCAGCAATCATTGTAATTCTCCGAATTATGTTTAATAAGTTATTCAGTGTATTTTTGAAATGTTTTCATTGTTCTGTGTTTCTCCCTCTCTCTGTCTCTTTTTCTTAATATATTGTATTAATATTTACTAAGACAAGACAGTGATTTATGGACATTTAAATTAGTTTAGCTTTGTTCTGCTGTTCTAAAACATTGTGTACTATCTGATAGACTTTAAGAAAACAGTGCTTTTCCAGGATGATTTATGATATGCAGTATTGTTTATAGATGTCCATGGCTTAACCTTGAAAAGTCAATTAAGTGACACAATTAAGAGAGATATGAATAGTGGTAGAAAAAGCATGTACTCTTGATAAGTGGGGGTAAACCTAGTATTTGTTATTCCTGTTGGTAATATTGTCATTAGTATGTTTTAGAAGTTTCATTTTTATGGTTATAAAGTCATATCACTCTTCTGCAATGGTTACATCAGTGGAATGCGGAAATTATCATGCTTTGGGGATTAAAATTAGCTATCACATAGAACTTTTGAAGTTCTAAATAGTGCCTTGATTTACCTTCTTATTCTGTGAGGTTACTGATTTTCACTTACACTTTCACTGATGCTCAGCCCTATAGTTATTAGTACTTTCTCGTTTTAAACTTAGTATTCTGTATTTTTCTTTTATTTTGTCTGCCAGTATTTTTCTTAGATGTTACTTCACATGTCAGTTTGAATTTAATTTCTCAGTGGCTATGTTTGTGATTTTATCTGTAAAGAAACTGGACATAGAGAAGATGAGATCTATTTTTATATTTTTTATCAAAATAAAAATATAGGTAACTTTAAAAAAAAATACATTTTAAGAAAATATGTAAACCCTGGGGTAGGTTTCTTATCTTTTGTCCTTTCTGGTGTATCACTAAGTATCCCATAGGGATTGGGAATGTAAAAGAATATCATTCTCATTGTCCCTGGTCATCCTCTAGGTGAGTCTTCCCTACCCATCTGTTGACATTTAAAGTGACTTCACTGCTTACAGTTGAACATGGGCAAAATATGAACTCTGATTTTCTTTCCAGCAGCTGTCAAAATCTTTGTGTAAGTTGAACCATCTCTCATGAATGATGCAAAGTTACCTGGTTGCTCTAGGTGTTTGGAAGGCTTTCTTCTTCACTCCATACATCCTAACCATCAACAAGTCCTGCCAACTCCACCTTCAAAATTTAGCAGGTGCCTGAAACTTTCCCTCACTTCAACCACCATCACCACCACCACCCACGTCCAGCTCATCACCATTTGCTGCTTAGAGTATTAGTAGAAGCCTCTGAGAGCCTTTATTTTTCTCTTTGCTATTCATCTTCTATAGTGCCTCAAGTGATCCGGTAACTGCTACCTATCTAAGCTTTCTTTTTCTTTTTGCCATTTTCCTCTGCATTAGTATCCTATTAGCACTGTAACAAATTGCCACAAACTTAATGGCTTAAAACAATACAAAGTTATCTTACAGTGAGGAAAGTCAGAAGCCCAAAATCAGTTTCACTGAGCTAAGATCAAGGTATCAGCAGGGCTTAGCCCTTCTGGGTGTTATGGGGAGAATCTAATTACTTGCCTTTTCTTGCTTCCCACATCCTTAGCTGTTGACTCCTTATTTACATCACTCCAATCTCTTGCTTCATATCTCCTACCACTCTTCTATAGTCAAATCTTCCTCTGCTTCCATGCTATAAAGATATATATGATTACAAGTATATTCCACCCTTACAATCCAGAATAATTCCCTCATCTCAAGATTCTTAATCATATCTACAAAGTTCCTTTTGTCATATAAAGTAGCATTTACAGGTTGTAGGGATGAGGAGTCATTATTTAATTTAACACATCCTCTGAACTGCTCTGCTGAAACCAAAGCTAGTTTCTTTAGCAAATCGAGGTTTTACAGCCTCCAAGTTGTTGTATTTGTTGTTTTTTTTCTGTCCAGAATATGATTAGTCTCATCCTTTAAGTCTCTGCTTAAAGCCACTTCCTCAAAAAGATTTTCTCTGACTATATGTTTTAAAAATCTTCCTTTCTTCCCACTCTTTAGTTTTGTATTATTTTCTTCATAGTTCATATAACACTAATATTTTCTTTTTTTACTATCTTATTGCCTTCACCACCCTAAGGTCATAGCATTTGTCCTGTTCATTGAATCATTTCCTGGATTCACAGTACTGGCAGGGACACAGTAATCTCATAAATATATATTGAGTAAAATAATATGCTATTCCAATTATACAGGTAAGTAAACTACCTAACAGGTGTTAATGAAATTATTTAACGTCACGGAACTATTAGTGGCAGAACTGAGATTTTGTCTCAGACATGTCTGACCTCAAAAACCTACATTCTTTTTATTATCTCTTTTATTAATGGACTCTAACTTGATCCATGGCCTTTATAATGTATCAACATAAGCCACAAGAAGAAAGAACCAAAACCAAAAAAAAAGATCATTTTTTGATGTGTTTTTGAAACACATCTTTTCGGGAATCCTGGCAAATGATATTTTTGATAAGCAGTCTTGGAAACCCTTTTTGTTTCTTTTCTGACATTGTGCCATTTTGGAATCCGTTCCATGACTCTGAGGTGGATACAGGCACAGGAAGTGACTTCTGTAAGTTTTTGAATATGTTATACAATATGTCCTTAATATTCAAGCTATCTTCAGATCACCCTACAAATGATTATGGAATGTTAAATATATTCATTCTTTGGGTAGTTTTTCACTGAAATCTTTAGTAAGTCTTTAGGTTTTAATTCAGTACTGAAAATATAAATTTATACATAAAATTTTTACTTTTTATTTATTATTTCTTTAAAGATAAGCATTAATGACCTTATTCTATAATGCCATGTAGTTTGTGAGTTGTTTCGGCGCCATTTATTGCATCAAGCTATTTGTCTATCAGCCATATTCTTGAATCACTGCATTCATGTAGAGTAGTTGTTGGATATATGAGAAACTAGAATTTTATCATGTTGATTTTGTTTTGAAACATGCCTACTTTTATCATTTCCTTTGTAATTTTTATTAGCTAAACTGATAATTTCATAAACTTATATTATGGTTTTTAAAAGCTTTTATAACACTGTGCTATTAGTGTTAATTACAGTCCATACAATAAGGTTTATAATGAGTTCTTAATATTATCCCAATATGGTAAGAAAAACATACCTGTTCGAAGGAAAAAAATATATATATATATATTTCCCCCCCCACCCCCCCGGTCATTCAGTGGCAGACCAAATACAATGAGAACATTCCAGAACCACTTTTCTGTTTCACATTCTTAAAAATGCTAATAAATTTAGAATTAATTTAAAATAAAATTTTTAAATGACATGCTATTTCTCTTAACAATATGGACATCTTAAACCTTTCAAAATATTTTATTCTAGTATAGTTTAACCCTGATTCACAATTTATAACCTATGCTGATAAGAGAAGTACCCTGCAGCTTGAGATACCTGGCACTGGGACACAAAAACAGCTGTAAAATCTCTCCTGTTATGAGGATAGAATCTTTTAGACAGATTTAAGACTTTCACTGGGGACATTTCTGGAATATGCCCCATTGTCTCACCTTGATCGTTTTGCTGAGTTGAAAATTGAATTTTAATATTTTAATATTCTACATCTGATAATTGGACTATATAGACACACGTGTGTGTGTGTGTGTGTGTATGTGTGTATATATATGATGGAGTTTCACTCTTGTCGCCCAGGTTGGAGTGCAATGGCATGATCTGGGCTGACTGCAACCTCTGCCTCCTGGGTTCAAGCAATTCTCCTGCCTCAGCCTACCAGGTAGCTGGGTTTACAGGTGCCCGCCACCATGCCTGGCTAATTTTTGTATTTTTAGTAGAGATGGGGTTTCACCACATTGACCAGGCTGGTCTCAAACTCCTGACTTCAAGTGATCCACCCACCCTGGCCTCCCAAAGTGCTGGGATTACAGGTATGAGCCACCATGCCTGGCCTTAATATATTTTTTTTTAACATTTAACTCTCTCTATATATATATATTATTTCAAAAAAAATGAGGACAAAATTTTAAAATTAGCTCTATCTTTGACAAGTCAATAAGGATAAATTTATAAATTATTTTGAAAATATATTAGTTAAAGCAAGTATTTCTAAAATAGATTTAAGTTATTTAAGTGGATTTAATATGCTTAAAGGAGATTCCATTTTTCTATTAAGAAGAAAAACTTTTTAAAATGCTCTTTATTGAGATTATTAATTTTGACTGTACAATAAGTTATGAAAGAATATTTTGATACCAAACAAGTAGGGCCCTATAAAACAAGTTTAGATTTCATTCAGTTTTGGAATCTATATAGTGCTTGCCTAAGTAGAATGCTTTATAAATATTAGCTGTTTTATAAGTTTAGGTTGAATGGATGAACACATATTATATGACAACTACATAGAAAAGGAAATAAAAAACCTGACATTTTTGCTAACTAATATAGGGTCAAAAAATCAGTTTTGTTGACTAAAACAAGCCTTTTTATGGTCTGAAAATAAAATATACAATAAACATTGTGGACAATTGTATGAATTCTGTATTGAATTATTTAGAATATTTCATTTATAGCACCAATGCTGAGATGAACCAAATATACATTTTGAGGACAGGACAAGTTTTTAGCTGTATCTCAAAAACCAGTAAATTTTCCTGAAAAATCCATACATTATAATTTTGCAGTTAAACTCACATAAAGACGTCCTATGGGAACCATCTGCAAATTATCATCTTCATCCTATACTGTGAAATGTCTGCTTTTAAAAATCTGTCTATTTTTGCCTGCATGTTCATGGTACATATTAGTGTATGCATATACTATTCAATATTTTGAAGGAATTATCTTTATGTATTATATTTTATACTGTTAGTGTAGTTCAGTACATGTATATTCCCTGTTTCTCTCTTTCGTAAAAAAATTGCACATGACTCAACATGCTGCCTTTATTAGATACATTATATGAAAACAGTGTGATCATCAGAAAAGCAATTCTTACACTTTAATATTTATAGAGAACTAAAAATGTATAAATATATATTTATAAAAAAGTAGAACTGCTTTTTTTCTGTTTGGCCTCTAAAAATAAATTCTCTAATATGTACAACTTTGGTACTGTTAAATTTATAACCTAATGGAGAATATGAGATAGACCACATTTGTATTTCTCAATAATTTTACATAAATTGAAAGTTTTCACTTATTTTTCTAAATATATGTATAATTACGTATTACAGTATCTAAAAAATACATAAAATATTTGTATATATTAAAATACACGTACAAGTTAACATTTTAAAATAGAGTTTTAAACACAAATATATTAGTAATTCCTATATAGTGTATATGTGATACCGCATATTTATTCAGAATTCAGAAATTTCACTTGTTTTTATTTAATATATATCCCTTTAATATAATAAGAGTGTAAGTATGTTAATTATTTTAAACATTCAGAATATCATCCGGGTGCAGTGGCTCACATTCGTAATCCCAGCCCTTTGGGAGATGGAGGCGGGCGAATCACTTGAGGTCAGGGGCCAACATGGGGAAACCTCATCTCTAATAAAAATACAAAAATTAGCCAAGCATAGTGGTGCATGCTAATAATCCCAGCTACTTGGGAGGCTGAGGCCAGATAATCGCTTGAACCCAGAAGGAGAGGCTGCAGTGAGCCAAGATAGCACCACTGCACTCCAGCCTAGGTGACAGGGCAAGACTTCGTCTCAAAAAAAAAAAAAAAAATTTCAGAGTATCACAAATTCAAACGAGTCTATTGTTTAGTATAGCTCTAGCACTACATCATGGAAACTTCTGTTTATAATTATGACTTTGAACATGTCACAAACTGAAAGTATTTTCTTGATACTTTGGTATCAATATTGGTAATCCATAAAATATGTTCATTTAACTCTCATTTAACTTAATGAGAGATGTCTGATTTACTAGCAATTATAAATAAATGTGAGAGCATGGTAAACATTGAAATCTACATGCCAAGAAAAAATAAATACATGGAACAATTAAATCTTATATGAATGTATATATAAAAGGAAATTTCTTAATAGTTATGTGTATATATGAGTGTGTGTGTGTAATGGGCCAACCTTATTATACAGTTGTAACTCTTGAAGAATGGAAAGCCAAGGAACTACTGAGCTGAATCATGCTGATCTGTACCAATGTATTAAAAACCCTGATATAGGCTGAGGCATCAAATTCAATAATAAAAGAAACAGCTCTCAACATTTTATAAAAGCGATGTTCATATAGACAGCTATTTTACAGAGTAGTCAGTTGACATAAAAATCACATTGACAAACTCGGTAAGAAATTTGTGAAAATGAACGTGCAGCATAAAAGAACTGTCTTCAGGCAAAATTAACATGTTTCTTAGCTAAATCTTCCAGACATGTTGCTAATTATTTCCAGTTATGGTATGAAGGCGCATGGGGAACTGAATGAACCATGAGAATCCTTGCATAAGAATAATAATTTCATATGAAAATAATTAATATATGTTTTTATTCTTAAGTTGGGGATTCTGGACACATAATTTGTAGAATTACTTTGAAATTAGAATGACTTAATAAAAAAAAAAGTTCCTGCATCATTTACCACTCCAAATTTATTGCTTTCAAAAAATAAATGGTCTGGCTTACTCTCTTAAGGATGCCATTTAAAATACTGACTTTTTCTATGAATACTTACTAAGTACTTGGTAGGAGATATGTTGTACCATTGCTAGTGAAGTATGACTCTTATGAGTTTGGCTTCCCAGAATGTCTCAGAGGAATATAAAATGGTCCGTTTAGCTTATGTTTATATAAACCCTATTACTCTGTAAGGTTCAAAAAGAAATAGCTACTATATTTCCATGATTCAATTTTCCTCTTGTTGCCTATTTCTTTCTGATCCTCTGAAGTATCTTCATTTTTTTCCTGACCCACAGGTCTGAGAAAGATCTGAGTGAGAAAACATAATTGTACTTATTTATCCAGTGCAAAATACTGCTTTCAGCTGAACATAAAAATGGAGATCAACATTTCCACCTTTAACTTATGACTGTATAATAGAGAATTCAAAGTCACTAGTGATATAAAACATTTATAAAATGTAAATAACTAGAAACATGGTGCAATATGAATCTGCTCTATAATCAGAAGTTGGTATTTGAAGCTTAGGAATAGAATAATTTTGTCAAATGAGGGAATCTGTTTATTTATTTTTTTAATTTTAAGTTCAGGGAAACATGAGCAGGTTTGTCACAGAGGTAAACATTGTGTCATGGGGGTTCATTGTACAGATTATTTCATCACCTAGGTATTAAGCCTAGTATCTATTAGTTATTTTTCCTAATCATTTTCCTCGTCCCACCCACCACCCTCAAATAGGCCCTAGTGTGTTGCTCCCCTCTATGTGTCCATGTGTTCTCATAATTTAGCTCGCATTTATATGTGAGAACATGCAGTATTTAGTTTTCTGTTCCTCTGATAGTTTGCTAAGGATAATGGCCTCTGGCTCCATCCATGTCCCTATAAAGGACATGATTCCATTCTTTCTAATGGCTGCATAGTATTCCATGGTGTATATGTACCACATTTTCTTTATCTAGTCTATCATTGATGGGCATTTAGGTTGATTCCATGTCTTTGCTATTGTGAATAGTGCTACAACATGCATGTGCCTTTATAATAGAATGATTTATATTCCATTGGATATATACTCAATAATAAGATTGCTGGGTCGAATGGCATTTCTGTCTTAGGGATTCTGAGCAATTACCACACTGTCTTCCACAATGGTTGAACTAATTTATATTCCCAACAGTGTATAAGCATTACTTTTTCTAGGAGGAAACCTTTTAATACTCAATGAGTTAAACAGAAGATAGAAATCTAGGGGTATTGACTAAAAATGTCCTTCTAGGAGTAAAGAAATAATAAGTTAAACCAAAACCTGCTTTTTATCTTGCAGTAGTATTTAATATAGTACATAGTGTATAATATGGCTTATGTATGTTATTTTTTTGATGACTAAATTTGTCATTGAAAAGTCAGATAAGCATTTTAACCTAAATATTTACAAAATAGCTTATTGGAACAAGTTCAATATAAAAATGTATTGATTATTCATTATGTCATGCTTATCTTAAAAACTACTTCTGATGAAGAGAAACAGGTAAGCATTATTTTTGTTTACTTTAAAGCATCCATAATTATCTTTTCTATTGAACATCTTGGTTACCCTTTCTAATAAATTAGACTAAAGAGATTATTGTAAAACTTATTTATTTATTTTTAATTTATTTTTGAAAGAGAGTCTTGCTCTGTCTCCTAGGCTGGAGTGCAGTGGCATGATCACTGATCACTGTAGCCTCGACTCAAGTCATCCTCCCACCTCTGGGACCAGAGGCAGGTGCCACCATGCACTGCTAATTTTTTTTTTTTTTTTTTTTTTTTTTTTTTTTTTTTTTTTGAGACGGAGTCTCGCTGTGTCGCCCAGGCTGGAGTGCGGTGGCGCGATCTCGGCTCACTGCAAGCTCCGCCTGCCGGGTTCACGCCATTCTCCCGCCTCAGCCTCCGAGTAGCTGGGACTACAGGCGCCCGCCACCTCGCCCGGCTAGTTTTTTGTATTTTTAGTAGAGACGGGGTTTCACCATGTTAGCCAGGATGGTCTCGATCTCCTGACCTCGTGATCCACCCGCCTCGGCCTCCCAAAGTGCTGGGATTACAGGCTTGAGCCACCGCGCCCGGCCACACTGCTAATTTTTTAATTTTTGTTTTTGTAAAGATGGGGTCTCACTATGTTACCCAGACTGGTGTCTAACTCCTGACCTCCAGCAGTCCTCTCGCCTAAGCTTCCCCAAGAGTTGAGATTACAGGAATGAGCCACTGTGCCTGTTCAAAAGTGTATTTTAAACGTTACAACAGATACTCTCCCTAATTAACTATTTTTAAGGGACTCCCTGAAAGTCCAATGGGAATTGTCGTCCTTTCATTGAATCATTTCCCATAATAAAGATATCATATTTTTTTATCATAGTAAAAGTCATTATCCCCAACTTATCTGGACTGCAGATGAGGAGGTAATCAAATCCCCAGCCCTTTTCTAAGGTCCTTCCAAGGTTAATCATTTTAGTAAAGAAAGAGTCAAGCAAAAATACCTTTTGAAAGGTTGTTTTTTTCCCCCCATCAATTACTTTGGGAGGAAGCAAGTGGAAAGTATTACAATGGGGTACATAAGTAAATAATAAAGCTTGAATGGGCACCCTGTTAAAATTTGGGCACCTGATTAAATTTGGCAAACCAGTGGTTCTGGTGGCTTTCTCTTTTATGTATTTAGAATATGATTTCCCCAGTCAAGCATTTTATCTTTCCTATGCTCAGTTGGAGGACCTGATGAGCTGGAAATACACCTGTTGGCTTTGGCTATCCTCATGAACCCCTTCTTTATAAGGTATTTTGTTGTCATCATGCATATTGACACCCATTTTAAATTTAAATTAAACCCTTTGGATTTTCATTCGAAATAAACCACCACACCTTTTTGACAGAAAACACTGATTTGTCTTATATTTCTGGCTTGACCAGGATTTACAATATGGAAGGAGACTACAGTAAGTTATTAGTCTATTGATTTTGTATATTCTTGAGTTTAATTTTTTTCATGTTCTCTCCTGCAGATACTGTGCCATAGCATATGAGTTTAAGATGTCATTTTCTGTGTTTATTCTGTATAAACACTTTTTCTAAAAACAAAAAATTAAATACTAATTAAATTTGGATTTGAAGTAAATCCTTCTCTCCTGAAAAACCTTATCAAAATGTTTTGAATTGAAAAAACAAACAGAATAACTTAAACACCACTTAAAAACAGTAATACAAATATAAAATGGAATTTTTAGTCCTGCTTATTTTTCCACACATTTTAATTAAAATATATGTTTTCTCATTTGCCCAAGCTAGTGAATCCGCCCATGGCTAGGAGAAAGGGACATAATTATACACTTAAATTTAATCAATATGCTGAAACCAGTCAAGAATTCAAACCTTGATAAAAAATTTATTCTAAAATGAAAATGTTATTAATGAAGAAAGCAAATTAAAACTGTCCATTGAGGGGAAAGACTGTATAGTTTAGAATCAGGATCAATGATTTATTTGGATATACTTATTTTGGTCCCCAGTGTGATAGTTCTTTAGAATCTTAAAAATAATTCTTGGAATCAACTATTTATCTATATAAAATCAAAAATCAGACCGGGTGTGGTGGCTCAATCCTGTAATCCCAGCACTTTGGAAGGCAAAGGCCAGCAAATCATTTGAGCTCATCCGTTCAAGGCCAGCCTGGGCAACATGATAAAACCCTCTCTCTACAAAAACTTAGCTGGGAGTGGTAGCGTGCACCTGTGGTGCCACTTGTTAATGCTTAGAGGGCTGAGGCAGGAAGATTGCTTGAGCCCAGGAGATCAAGGTTGCAGTGAGCTGACATCATGCCATTGCGTTCCAGCCTAGGTGACAAAGCAAGACTCTGCCTCAAAAAGTAAATAAATAAGTAAATAAAAATAAATAAAAATAAATTTAAGTGCATAATATCATTGGTATGAAATTACCAAGGTAATTTTACTAAGAAAGTCTAAGTAGTAAATATTACAGTGATATTTTATAAAAATTATCATCAAAAATAGAAAATACTAAGGTATTTATATGCTCATGTAGCTTCCATCTATGAGTATTGTAATACATGATGTAGAATATTGTGAAGGGTTCATTAGAGAAACAAGTTCAGTAATATGTATCAAACAGAAAGAGAATGAGAGGGAACACATCTTATACAAATTAACATTTCTAAATAAAATAGTATCCTTTACAGTATGTCTTCTGCACACTGCCTTCTCTTAAAGGAGTTAATAAAATTCCAAAATTTTGTGACCTCATTAATATGCTATGCAGCCCTCGTGGAATTGCGTCCAGGACCCCAGGCAATACCAAAATCTGAGGATTCTCAAGGCCCTTATATAAAATAACATAGTATTCGCATGTAACTCTTACACATCTTCCCATATACTTTGTCATCTCTATTTTAGTTATAATACCTAATACAATGTACCTGCTATGCAAATAGTTGTTTGCTGCATTGCTTTTTAAATTTGTATTTTTTTATTGTTGTATTGTTATTTTTTGTTTTTGTTTTATTTTGTTTTGTTTTGACTATTTTCGATCTACAGTAGGTTGAATCCGAGGATGCAGAACCCTCTCACGGATAAGGAGGGCTGACTTACAGTCAGCTCACTTTATCCTTTACACATAAAATGCCATCAACACACCAACACTTACCAAAAAAACAAAACAAAACAAAACAAAACAAAAAACCTTGTTTTGCAAAGACTTGTGTCTTTTAACATAATTTCAACCCATGGGGATTTAAAATATTGTGTGTGCCACCACGCCATGCCACACTAATTTTTGTATTTTTAGTAGAGACAGGGTTTCACCGTGTTGTCAGACTGGTCCCGAACTCCTGACCTAGTGATCTACCCACCTTGGCCTCCCAAAGTGCTGGAATTAGAGGCGTGAGGCACCACACCCGACCCAAAATATTTGTTATATTGCACCTAATTTTTGAAATACCCAAAGAGGAATTTATCCTCCTGCTCTCTTCAGGATGTGCATAAGTATCTCCAGGCCTGGAGAGGGTAGGAAGAGAACATTAATGCTAATTTAGATTAAAAAAAGGAATACATTTAAAATACTGTGACTGTGAATGGTGAGTGTGAGTGTGTGTGTTGGGGGGCAGGTGGAGAGAGAGAAAAAAAAACCCACTTGTGTGCATACCCATATTCATGCACGGGTTCTACCTGGGCTATATTATTGCTTCATCATAGTCCTACTGATCTAGGACAGGTTTAGCTTTAGCGTGTTTGTTTCATAGACACCTGTGCCTTCTAATCTAGGGCCAGATCACAGTGTCCTGGAAATAGTGTGCAGTCTCTCCCAGATGTTTATGTTCCATTCTGCACACCTAACATTTATATGTATTTGAAATAGTTAATTTCTTCACACCTCAATTTTCCACTTTGTGAGATGGAATTATAATTGCTTAGAATTGCTTTGTTTACATAAATTATTTATGTAAAGCACCTGTCATAATGCCTAGTGGCACTCAATGAACTTTTTCCTAAACTTTGAAATAATGTCATGGAAAGTAACTGCATTTGTATTAGAGAGAGTTATGTTATATCATTAGGAGGACAAGCCCAATGTAGTATTTGTTCTTAATCTAAGAGTTCAATTTATAGATCTAGTGCATTTGAAACTGGTTATATTTTTTTAACTTTCATGTTAGGTTCGGGGTGCATGTACAGGTTTGTTATATAGGTAAACTACATATCATGGAGTTTGGTGTACAGATTATTTCACCACCCACATAATAAGCATAGTACTTGATAGGTAGTTTTTTCAATCCTCACCCTCCTCTGTCCCTCCGCCCTCAAGTAGGCCCTGATGTCTGTTTTTCTCTTCTTTGTGTCCATATGTAGTCCATGTTTAGCTCCCACTTATAAGTGAGAACATGTGGTATTTGGTTTTCTGTAACTGTGTTAGTTCACTTAGGATGCTGGCCTACAGTTCCACTCATGTTGCTGCAAAGGACACGGTCTTGTTCTTTTTATGGCTGTGTAGTATTACATGGTGTATATGTACCACATTTTCTTTACTCAGTGTACTCTTGATGAGCATTTAGGCTGACTCCATGTCTTCACTATTGTGAATAGTTCTGCGATGAACCTACCTGTGCGTGTGTCTTTGTGGGAGGTCAGTTCATATTCCTTTGGGTGTATACCCAATAACGGGATTGTTGTGTTGAATAATGGGATTGCTTGAATTCTTTGAGAAACTGCTGAACTGCTTTCTACAATGGTTGAACTAATTTACATTTCCACCAGCAGTGTATAGTGTTCTCTTCTCTTCACAAACTTGCCAGCATCTGTTATTTTTTTGACTTTTTAATAACAGTCATTCTGACTGGAGCGAGATGATATCTCATTGTGGTTTTGATTTGTATTTTTCTATTGATTAGTGATGTTGAGCATGTTTTTACTCATATGCTTGTTGGCTGTGTGTATCTCTTCTTTTGAAAATTGTCTGTTTAGGTCCTTTGCCCACTTTTGAATGAGATTATTTGTGTTTTTGTTTGTTTTACTTGTTGATTTGTTTAAGTTCCTTATAGAGTCTGAATATTACACCTTTGTGGGATGCGTAGATTGCAAATATTTTCTCTCATATTGTAGGTTGTCTGTCTACTCTGTTGATAGTTTCTTCTGCTGTGTAAAATCTCTTTAGTTTAATTTGTTTTCATTTGTTAATTTTTGTTTTTGTTTTAATTGCTTGTGGTGTCCATGTCATGAATTCTCTGCCAAGTCCTATGTCCAGAATGGTATTTCCTAGATTATCTTCCAAGAGTTTTCTAGTTTCAGGTTTTACATTTAAGTCTTTAATATATCTTGAGTTGATTTTACAATGTGGTATAAGGAAGAAGTCCAGTTTTCAATCTTTGAATATGGCTACCCAGCACCATTTATCAAATGAGAAGTCCTTTCCTCATTGGAAGCCGCGTATTTTATTAGGAGCCCAATAATGGACATTTGGAGTATTGTAACCAGAGACATAAATGTTAAGTTTTTTTGTGTGTGTGCATCAAACCAAGATGTTCCAGTTATGGTTGAATAAAAGGCTTCTATTATTATACTAATTTGATATGTATTTATTTTGATAAAATTATAACCCTTTACAATAATGGCATAGACATTTAATAGCTTTTACATTAATATCTAAGGATATTTCAGAATATAGCATTAGATACTGTACATTTTTCTTACAAACTTCAGCATTAATTAATAATAGCCTACTAAATTTCTGCTAAAGAAAATTATAAGGGGAAAATATAAAGTTAAGCTGCAGTTGCTGGAGCTTAAAGTTCCATGGTGATTATTTGTAATTACTCTGAGAGAAGTTATTGAATCCATTCTGAACAGGCCCATTTATTTGGAGGGCACTACTTTCTTAAATCTCATCTTTTAAACTTTTTTGTTAACTAAAAAGAGCATTAAGTACCTCCATAAAATATTATGTGTTGACTTTTCAGACGCTAATAGCCTTGGTGTCTACTTTTTCCTGTCCCCAGTGGATAAGCTAAAAAGCAGTAGCATTTGTACGTTTTACTTCAGTGCTACATTTACACATTAATGTGACTGTTTTCCTAATTAGGACTAAGCTGCTGGTAGTTTGTGTGTCACTTGCTGTACTCTTTCCTGCTGGTATTTTAAAGCCTGTGCTTTGGTAGTCACCTTTACTATTTTTCAACTTGACTTCCGATATTTTTATTTAGACCAACTCTCTAAAAAGTCTAGGTTATTTTTGAACCTGAATTTTACTGTATTGTGCATAATAACACACTAATCCTTGTTCTTTTATAAGAACACTCGAAGGACCATTTGTCATATAGTATATAGTACACCATGGTTGACAACAATGGTTAACCTCTTATATTTGATAAAGAATAGAATAACAGGCAAATTATACTAAGTAATACCTAAATAAGCACCATAAAATAATACATTATCAAATGATATCTTTTTTCTTTCAGATTTTTATTTATATGTACAATAAAATCCAGATAAATACTGTTTATGTTTATCTTGATACCTGTTTCCTTCCTTCCTTCCTTCCTTCCATCCTTCCTTCCTTCCTTCCTTCCTTCCTTCCTCCTTTCTTCCCTCCCTTCTTCCCTTCCTCCCTCCCACCCTTTCTCTCTTCCTTCCTTCCTTTCATCTCCTTCATTTACACATTCAACATATATCTGAGTATCAACTGTACACCAGGGATTACACAGTGATAATCTCTATTATTAATATTTTGGTAAAATAATAGGATACATCCACTTTTCTTCATGCTTCCCTTGCTTATGGTTACATTTGATACAATTTTTATTGCTGTCGGAATTACTTTAGGCATTCCGAGAGTTATAATGCCTTGAGTGACTGTCTCTGTTCCATTACATCATATGAATCAGCCAATGGTAGTGATCTCTCTTACCGACCAGTGAAAAGAGTTGGCACTGGTGAAAAATCAGTCCCCACAATCATCACTGATTCAATTCCTCATGCTCCTGTAAGGAAATAGGAAAATGAACTGTTCCAGATGAACAATCTGCACTTACAAGTGTGAGGAACTACACGGATTGTCTGATGGAGGGAGAGGGGTTTGCTCTTTTGGAGATCTATCCCCATTTTGGATGCTACAGAGTGACAAGCCTGAAAATGATTAGCCATGGATTTAGGATGGCGTTGGGACAAGCTGGTGCCTGTGATTGTTGCCATCAGAGTCATAAATGTCAGGGAATGATGTTACCACTTGGCTTTTATAGGACAAATAAAGTTTAATCCAAAGAGCAATGATGGAACTAAATAAACCTATTCCTAATTATTTCCTAAACTTTATTTTCTCTTCTGTAACAACTACACTGTAGTCACTTGGTCATAAGATAAGTCCTTTTTATGTATGTTACTGCTCATGGAAATAACATTCCATAACTAGATGTAGTACTCTGCCTTGTTCTATTTTATGGTATTTAGTTGTTCTGTTTCTTGCACATACTTTTTTAATCCCTGCAGGCTCCAGCAGTGCCCTAGGCAGTGAAATCAGAATAGAAAATGAGTTGCTTCTAGACAAATCAGGTACATTTTTGTGTGAATAATTTATTCCTTAGTATCATCAGAGTACATTAATTTGTGCACTTGACACAGTGATTTATCAGTGTCTATTCTTTGCCATTTAAATATTAGAATACTACTGACCCAATAAGATTTGGTTGGAATGGTGGCTAGTCCTTCTAGTATCTTTTTCTTTGTTCTGTTTTTCCTTAGATGTCTAGTTTAGTACTATCCGATTCTCATACAATTTATTGTATAGTAATGTTAGGGAATTTTATTCCCATGTTTTATAGGTTGTCACATTATATATTTTGGCACTGCCTTTTCTTCCATTAAAATCTTTCATAGTTATTTTGCTTATCCTGAAAGTTCTGCGCATAAGAAAATATTGAAAGAAGAGGCTCAATCCATAAGCAATTTTAGAGGCATGAGAATGATACAATGGACTTTAGGACTTAGGGGGAAGAGTGGGAGAGGGTGAGGTATAAAAGACTACAAATTTGGTACACTGTTTACTGTTTGAGTGATGGGTACAGCAAAATCTCACAAATCACCACTAAAGAACTTCCTCATGTAAACAAATACCGTGTGTAACCCAGTAACTAATAGGAAAACAAAAAACTTAAAATATATTTAATTATCCCTTACTACTTACTCTAGCTAGGCTTGTGAAGATATTTTGGGTCACAAACTTTGTAACCAAGGAAGAGGAAGGAAGGAAGGAAGGAAGGAAGGAAGGAAGGAAGGAAGGAAGGAAGGAAGGAAGGAGGAAGGTGGAAGGAGGAAGGAAGGAAGTGAGCAAAACTTAAAAAGGAGGAAGGAAGGAAGTGAGCAAAACTTTTTCCAAGTAGCAACTATTAGAATTTGGCGTAACATTTTAAATATAGGAAAAATAGCATTATGGAAGCTGAATGGGAGTATTATGTAAAATATTTTTACTACTTATTCCCTTCATGATTACAAAATCTTTCACAATCATACACCTGGTGCACAGGAGGGTGTTTAATATAGGATCACAAGGGCTTTAATAGCAGAATTGTTAATCCACTGGTTCGGGGCCATGTGTCAATTAGAATTTCCTCTCAAAATAGCAAGAATATCTCTTTCCACTTGTTTTTCCCTTTGGTCAATACAAGACTCAAAATGCTGTAAATTAATAATTGAAATCAGCATGCTTAATATCTTGGTATTTACAGTTTCAACAAATTTTTTTACTGAATTAAAATTATATTTGTAAATAAATTCGAAGAAAAATTTTTAATAGGCATGATTTCTTTTTGACCCAAGTATGTCTACGTTAAAATAATGTTCAATGAAACTACAATAAATTTTCAAACTTTAAAAAGAAAAGATTCAATATAATTATCAGTGTTAAGACAATTACCAATGATGAATATCATGAAATAATAATATTAATATTAGATAAAAGGAATTTTGTATTTCTTCAGTTTCTTCATCTACAAAAGAAGATAGCAACATATATCTTGTGTTAAAACACTGTATATATATACACATTCAGCTTCTGTAATTAATACCTCTTTTTCTTAAGCTTGAAATATTTCACCAAAATTATAGTTGCTACTTGAAAATATTTTGCTCTCTAGTAGTCAGTTATAAGATTCTTTACATCTCTGGTGTATTTTAGATAGAAACTTTACAGCATAATATAAGCTCTCTTTAAGAAGAGTGATAGAAATACTACAAATAAAGAATACGAGGGGCGGAGCAAGATGGCCGAATAGGAACAGCTCCAGTCTCCAACTCCCAGCGCGAGCGACACAGAAGACCGGTGATGTCTGCATTTTCAACTGAGGTACTGAGTTCATCTCACTGGGGAGTGCTGGATGATCAGTACTGGTCAGCTGCTGCAGACCGAGCAGCGAGAGCTGAAGCAGGGTGAGGCATTGCCTCACCTGGGAAGCACAGTGGGGAAGGGAATCCCTTTTCCTAGCCAGGGGAACTGAGACACACAACACCTGGAAAATCGGGTAAATCCCACCCCAATACTGCGCTTTAAGCAAACGGGCACACCTGGAGATTATATCCCACACCTGGCCGGTAGGGTCCCATGCCCACGGAGCCTCCCTCATTGCTAGCACAGGAGTCTGCGATCTAACCGCAAGGCAGCAGCGAGGCTGGGGGAGGGGTGCCCGCCATTGCTGAGGCTTAAGTAGGTAAACAAAGCCGCTGGGAAGCTCGAAATGGGTGGAGCTCACAGCAGCTCAAGGAAACCTGCCTGTCTCTGTAGACTCCACCTCTGGGGACAGGACACAGTAAACAACAACAAAAGCAGCAGAAACCTCTGCAGATGCAAACGACTCTGTCTGACAGCTTTGAAGAGAGCAGTGGATCTCCCAACACTGAGGTTGAGATCTGAGAAGGGACAGACTGCCTGCTCAAGTGGGTCCCTGACCCCTGAGTAGCCTAACTGGGAGACATCCCCCACTAGGGGCAGTCTGACACCCCATACCTCACAGGGTGGAGTACACCCGTGAGAGGGAGCTTCCAAAGCAAGAATCAGACAGGTACACTCGCTGTTCAGCAATATTCTATCTTCTGCAGCCTCTGCTGCTGATACCCAGGCAAACAGGGTCTGGAGTAGACCTCAAGCAATCTCCAACAGACCTACAGCTGAGGGTCCTGACTGTTAGAAGGAAAACTATCAAACAGGAAGGACACCTACACCAAAACCTCATCAGTACGTCACCATCATCAAAGACCAGAGGCAGATCAAACCACAAAGATGGGGAAAAAGCAGGGCAGAAAAGCTGGAAATTCAAAAAATAAGAGCACATCTCCCCTGGCAAAGGAGCGCAGCTCATCGCCAGCAACAGATCAAAGCTGGACGGAGAATGATTTTCATGAAATGAGAGAAGAAGGCTTCAGTCCATCAAACTTCTCAGAGCTAAAGGAGGAATTATATACCCAGTGCAAAGAAACTAAAAATCTTGAAAAAAAAAGTGGAAGAATTGATAGCTAGAGTAATTAATGCAGAGAAGGTCATAAACGAAATGAAAGAGATGAAAACCATGACACGAGAAATACGTGACAAATGCACAAGCTTCAGTAACCAACTCGATCAACTGGAAGAAAGAGTATCAGCGATTGAGGATCAAATGAATGAAATGAAGTGAGAAGAGAAACCAAAAGAAAAAAGAAAAGAAATGAACAAAGCCTGCAAGAAGTATGGGATTATGTAAAAAGATCAAATCTACATCTGATTGGGGTGCCTGAAAGTGAGGGGGAAAATGGAACCAAGTTGGAAAACATTCTTCACGATATCATCCAGGAGAACTTCCTCAACCTAGTAGGGCAGGCCAACATTCAAATCCAGGAAATACAGAGAACGCCACAAAGATACTCCTCGAGAAGAGCAACTCCAAGACACATAATTGCCAGATTCACCAAAGTTGAAATGAAGGAAAAAATCTTAAGGGCAGCCAGAGAGAAAGGTCGGGTTACCCACAAAGGGAAGCCCATCAGACTAACAGCAGATCTCTCGGCAGAAACTCTACAAGCCAGAAGAGAGTGGGGGCCAATATTCAACATTCTTAAAGAAAAGAATTTTCAACCCAGAATTTCATATCCAGCCAAACTAAGTTTCATAAGTGAAGGAGAAATAAAATCCTTTACAGATAAGCAAATGCTTAGAGATTTTGTCACCACTAGGCCTGCCTTACAAGAGACCCTGAAGGAAGCACTAAACATGGAAAGGAACAACCGGTACCAGCCCTTGCAAAAACATGCCAAAATGTAAAGACCATCGAGGCTAGGAAGAAACTGCATCAACTAACGAGCAAAATAACCAGTTAATATCATAATGGCAGGATCAAGTTCACACATAACAATATTAACCTTAAATGTAAATGGACTAAATGCTCCAATTAAAAGACACAGACTGGCAAACTGGATAAAGAGTCAAAACCCATCAGTCTGCTGTATTCAGGAGACCCATCTCACACGCAGAGACATACATAGGCTCAAAATAAAGGGACGGAGGAAGATTTACCAAGCAAATGGAGAACAAAAAAAAAGCAGGGGTTGCAATACCAGTCTCTGATAAAACAGACTTTAAATCATCAAAGATCAAAAGAGACAAAGAAGGCCATTACATAATGGTAAAGGGATCAATTCAACAGGAAGAGCTAACTATCCTAAATATATATGCACCCAATACAGGAGCACCCAGATTCATAAAGCAAGTCCTTAGAGACTCACAAAGAGACTTAGACTCCCATACATTAATAATGGGAGACTTCAACACTCCACTGTCAACATTAGACAGATCAACGAGACAGAAAGTTAACAAGGATATGCAGGAATTGAACTCCTCTCTGCAGCAAGCAGACCTAATAGACATCTATAGAACTCTCCACCCCAAATCAACAGAATATACATTCTTCTCAGCACCACATCGCACTTATTCCAAAATTGACCACATAATTGGAAGTAAATAACTCCTCAGCAAATGTACAAGAACAGAAATTATAACAAACTGTCTCTCAGACCACAGTGCAATCAAACTAGAACTCAGGACTAAGAAACTCAATCCAAACCGCTCAACTACATGGAAACTGAACAACCTGCTCCTGAATGACTACTGGGTACATCACGAAATGAAGGCAGAAATAAAGATGTTCTTTGAAACCAGTGAGAACAAAGATACAACATACCAGAATCTCTGGGACACATTTAAAGCAGTGTGTAGAGGGAAATTTATAGCACTAAATGCCCCCACAAGAGAAAGCAGGAAAGATCTAAAATTGACACTCTAACATCACAATTAAAAGAACTAGAGAAGCAAGAGCAAACACATTTGAAAGCTAGCAGAAGGCAAGAAATAACTAAGATCAGAGCAGAACTGAAGGAGATAGAGACACAAAAAACCCTCCAAAAAATCAATGAATCCAGGAGTTGGTTTTTTGAAAAGATCAACAAAATTGACAGACCGCTAGCAAGACTAATAAAGAAGAAAAGAGAGAAGAATGAAATAGACGCAATAAAAAATGATAAAGGGGATATCACCACCGACCCCACAGAAATACAAACTACCATCAGAGAATACTATAAACACCTCTACGCAAATAAACTGGAAAATCTAGAAGAAATGGATAATTTCCTGGACACTTACACTCTTCCAAGACTAAACCAGGAAGAAGTTGAATCCCTGAATAGACCAATAGCAGGCTCTGAAATTGAGGCAATAATTAATAGCCTACCAACGAAAAAAAGTCCAGGACCAGATGGATTCACAGCTGAATTCTACCAGAGGTACAAGGAGGAGCTGGTACCATTCCTTCTGAAACTATTCCAATCAATAGAAAAAGAGGGAATCCTCCCTAACTCATTTTATGAGGCCAACATCATCCTGATACCAAAGCGTGGCAGAGACACAACAAAAAAAGAGAATTTTAGACCAATATCCCTGATGAACATCGATGCAAAAATCCTCAATAAAATACTGGCAAACCGCATTCAGCAGCACATCAAAAAGCTTATCCACCATGATCAAGTGGGCTTCATCTCTGGGATGCAAGGCTGGTTCAACATTCACAAATCAATAAACATAATCCAGCATATAAACAGAACCAAAGACAAGAACCACATGATTATCTCAATAGATGCAGAAAAAGTTTTTGACAAAATTCAACAGCCCTTCATGCTAAAAACGCTCAATAAATTCGGTATTGATGGAACGTACCTCAAAATCATAAGAGCTATTTATGACAAACCCACAGCCAATATCATACTGAATGGGCAAAAACTGGAAAAATTCCCTTTGACAACTGGCACAAGACAGGGATGCCCTCTCTCACCACTCCTATTCAACATAGTGTTGGAAGTTCTGGCTCGGGCAATCAGGCAAGAGAAAGAAATCAAGGGTATTCAGTTAGGAAAAGAAGAAGTCAAATTGTCCCTCTTTGCAGATGACATGATTGTATATTTAGAAAACCCCATTGTCTCAGCCCAAAATCTCCTTAAGCTGATAAGCAACTTCAGCAAAGTCTCAGGATACAAAATTAATGTGCAAAAATCACAAGCATTCTTATACACTAGTAACAGACAAACAGAGAGCCAAATCATGAATGAACTTCCATTCACAATTGCTTCAAAGAGAATAAAATACCTAGGAATCCAACTTACAAGGGATGTAAAGGACCTCTTCAAGGAGAACTACAAACCACTGCTCAGTGAAATAAAAGAGGACACAAACAAATGGAAGAACATACCATGCTCATGGATAGGAAGAATCAATATCGTGAAAATGGCCATACTGCCCAAGGGAATTTATAGATTCAATGCCATCCCCATCAAGCTACCAATGAGTTTCTTCACAGAATTGGAAAAAACTGCTTTAAAGTTCATATGGAACCAAAAAAGAGCCCGCATCTCCAAGACAATCCTAAGTCAAAAGAACAAAGCTGGAGGCACCACGCTACCTGACTTCAAACTATACTACAAGGCTACAGTAACCAAAACAGCATGGTACTGGTACCAAAACAGAGATATAGACCAATGGAACAGAACAGAGTCCTCAGAAATAATACCACACATCTACAGCCATCTGATCTTTGACAAACCTGAGAGAAACAAGAAATGGGGAAAGGATTCCCTATTTAATAAATGGTGCTGGGAAAATTGGCTAGCCATAAGTAGAAAGCTAAAACTGGATCCTTTCCTTACTCCTTATATGAAAATTAATTCAAGATGGATTAGAGACTTAAATGTTAGACCTAATACCATAAAAACCCTAAAGGAAAACCTAGGTAGTACCATTCAGGACATAGGCATGGGCAAAGACTTCATGTCTAAAACCCCAAAAGCAATGGCAGCAAAAGCCAAAATTGACAAATGGGATCTCATTAAACTAAAGAGCTTCTGCACAGCAAAAGAAACTACCATCAGAGTGAACAGGCAACCTACAGAATGGGAGAAAATTTTTGCAATCTACTCCTCTGACAAAGGGCTAATATCCAGAACCTACAAAGAACTCAAACAAATTTACAAGAAAAAAACAAACAGCCCCATCGAAAAGTGGGCAAAGGATATGAACAGACATTTCTCAAAAGAAGACATTCATACAGCCAACAGACACATGAAAAAATGCTCATCAGCACTGGCCATCAATGAAATGCAAATCAAAACCACAATGAGATACCATCTCACACCAGTTAGAATGGCAATCATTAAAAAGTCAGGAAACAACAGGTGCTGGAGAGGATGTGGAGAAATAGGAACACTTTTACACTGTTGGTGGGATTGTAAACTAGTTCAACCATTATGGAAAACAGTATGGCGATTCCTCAAGGATCTAGAACTAGATGTACCATATGACCCAGCCATCCCATTACTGGGTATATACCCAAAAGATTATAAATCATGCTGCTATAAAGACACATGCACATGTATGTTTATTGCGGCACTATTCACAATAGCAAGACTTGGAATCAACCCAAATGTCCATCAGTGACAGACTGGATTAAGAAAATGTGGCACATATACACCATGGAATACTATGCAGTCATAAAAAGGATGAGTTTGTGTCCTTTGTAGGGACATGGATGCAGCTGGAAACCATCATTCTTAGCAAACTATCGCAAGAACAGAAAACCAAACACTGCATATTCTCACTCATAGGTGGGAACTGAACAATGAGATCACTTGGACTCGG